>NC_044346.1:16143927-16367972 GCF_007364275.1 Archocentrus centrarchus | reverse complement strand
TCTGAGTGAGAGGTCATTGACGTAAAGCTGCATCTGCCATATTGGTAATCCTGCTGTGTTTTACTTTAAAGAGTCTAATTGCATGTGTAGGAGGTATAGGCCAATAAACAATGGGGGGAAAAAAAATGAAAAATTAACACTTTTACATTTTTACTAATTTATTCCAAACCATATTATTTAAACAAAGTTACACACATTGGTGCCTATAATGTAGCTAACCCCCCACATTTTTCTTTTCATAAAAAAAAAAAAAAAAATTCTGGCAGTTCCATTTATGCCTCAGAAATTATCATAGCACCAACCAATTTGCACCAAAATATTTCACACTTGGATTATTTTCTGCCTATACGGTAAAATCCCATTGCCTTTACGTCAAAGGAACCACCCCAATGCCAGCTTTCAGGTTGGCTTGCAAAAAATAAAATTTAAAAAATCAAGTAAAAAAAATATGGCAAAAATAGAACTGTATTGTGTCCTGATGGAAGCGAATGACTTGATAAACAGAGGTATGCTGGATAACACAATCACAGGAGAGCAGCAGAAAACTATTATAGTAAAAGACAAAATTGTATTTGGGATGTATCCTGTGGGTTTCACTGACAGGACAGCAGCAGAGTAAAGCCTCTTCATGAGTTGGTAGAGCTCTTAAGATATCCGTGAATAGCATTGGGGAAATAATGAGCTACATGGAAATGGGGCAGAGGCTCACTCACCCATAACGATATCATGGATAAACCCACAAAAAGTATTATTTGCTTAATAAATGTCCTGTGGGGATGTTGCATGCTACTTTAGAAGTTAACTGCAACTGACTCAAAAATGTTACCTTTTCCAGACATCACCATACTGTCACTTTACATCATAACCTCTCAGGCTGCTAGACAGTGACTACACCCTCTCTGCCCTGACATTTTTTAAAATAATTTACACATGTTGATAAATATTTTCCTATATAGAAAAGAAATGTCAATCTGTCCATCCATACAGTCATTCAACTACCTATCAGATATTCTGTGAACCACTGAAACCAACTTCACTTTAGTTTTTCATGATGGTTCAAGTCAGAACAGCTGTGGGGGGGTTAGTAACGCAGATAAGACCACTCCAGCGCTGAGTGCAGGTCAGATCTCAGAATCCACAGCTTTGAGCTCGGGTGGGTATGAAATTAGAAGAATTAAATCAGTTCCCCTGTTTCCCACTTTCCCAGCAAAATATAAGGAAATGCGGGGCAGCTCAAGACTTTTGCACATACCGTATTATAGAACAAGAGGAAAATATTCTGGGAGGTCTTGAATTATTAATGAATCACCGAGAAGTTCAAAGCAATGCTCTGGCGAGGAAAGGTTAAGAATAGAAGGCAGTTCACTTCGGTATTATCACCGTTTGCTTATTTACACGTCCTGCAGCAACTTTTGCATTCATCGGGAGTGACGTTTTGTTTTCACTGTCAGTGTTCACCTAAAACAAGCGACCGCAGTCTGAGAAATACTATTAAACAACACTAAACGATCATAAAAAGTTCACTAAAACGTGAACATTTCTGAGTCTAAATGTCGAATTGTGATTAGATTATTTCTCCATCCTTCTCTGTGTTCACGAGGCCTTCTTTTTATAACGAGGATCCTGACATTAGATTTTCTTTTTTAAATTTAATACAATTTTTGTGAGTTGTTTTCCACGTTGCTTCAGTTTTAGATTATGATTTTTTTTTTTTTTTTTTTTAACTTTACTTCTTTCATTCCCTAATAGATAAACAGAGGCCCTTTGCAGTACAAGGTTACACGTAGCTGCAGTGGCCCTGGGGTGAGGATGAGGCTTTGTTTGCTATACAGCTGGTTATTATCACGTGACCTCCAACGCTGCTCAGCCGACGGGCTAAAACAACGTCTTTGACGGTGAGTAGTTCACATCCAACTTTCCCCAACACAGCATGGCTTTCGTTGCTCATCAGCTCTTCAGCGGTTTCTCGTCTTCAGCTGCTCGGAATGTGGTTATTAAAAGTGTCACTATCATTGGAGGTGGACAGATGGGTGCAGGAATTGCTCAAGTAAGCAAAAATTTGGCCAGTGTTTTTTCCCCACGTAGCTAGTTAATTTTTTTCCCCCCTATGGCTACAATTACTGTAGCTTTTCTGCATCCGTTTATGGTGGAACTGTCTGCAGTATAATGCAGTGCGGCTCTGAGGCTTTACATGTCGCTTTTAAATACTTACTGTCCATAATTAGTCAAAGTATGACTTAGTCCAGTATGCAAGCAGTTTTTGGAGGATGAAGGAATTGATACCACTAACTGGCCCCCACACTCGTTTGACTTAAATCCAATAGAACACCTCTGGGACACTATATTTTAGTCTATCTGACGCCACCATGCACGTGTTTGAAACTGTCATGAACTGTTTTCTTTAAGGTCGCCGCATCAACGGGCCACTCTGTGACGCTGGTGGACGCGTCTGACGACATCCTCAAAAAGTCCATTGAAGCAATTGAAGGGAGTCTCAGACGAGTGGTGAAGAAGAAGTTTGCCGATAAGCCAGAGGTGACAGTAACAATGAACAACCAGCTCATCAGTACTGTGAAATGCATCCAGTATGTGAATAATGGTTTGTTTCAGGCCGGTGAAGAGTTTATCAGGAACGTCATGCAGAAGGTGTCGACCTCAACAGATGCTGCATCTGCGGTTCGAGGCTCAGATCTTGTGGTGGAGGCCATCGCTGAAAATCTGAAAGTCAAACAGGATCTTTTCAGAAGGCTCGATAAGTTGGCACCACCGTAAGCTCTGCCTCAGTTCTGTTCGCTGTGTTAAGCTTTGGCTCCACTGAACACATTACATATACGAACTGTTGGGAATGCAGATGTGCCTGTATCCCGGCTGTTTAATTAAATATCCAGTTTCCATGATTACTGTAGTAGCTTAGTGTTGTGACAGCTGCTCCACAAAGATCTGCATGCATTATGTGTTCAGTGCAGATTTCAGTATGCTTACTGTGAAGCAAGAGTTTCCACCAACCCAAATCTACTTGTGCTCTATTGTTTGGTTTGGGGTTTATCACACTCTGCATGCTGTCATCAGTAACTAGCTGAATCAATTCATATCCATTTATCAAATAAATTGAATTATTAAGTTCTCATTTGAGGGGGAAATGTTTGCAGCTGATGCTCTTCCTTAGAAGATGGTACAGATTCTCAAAGCCAAGCTGAAGCTCGTCTGTCACATGATAAACTCCTTCTTTATATTACACACGCTGCTGGAACGTGAAACTCTTCTTTCTTTCTGTTTTAGGCACACCATCTTTGCCAGCAACACATCCTCCCTGTCGATCTCTGATATCGCCAGCTCCACCAACAGGCCAGACAAATTCGGTGGCCTTCACTTCTTCAACCCTGTTGCTATGATGAAGCTTGTAGAGGTAGGGCCGTATATGTATAATGTATTTAGGGTATATAGCTGAAGCTTATTTGCAAAAACAAGAGCAAATGCAGACTGTGTGGTCATATGTCTATGGCATCATGTATATGTTACATCACAGTGTATGCAATGGCATACTAGTGTGTATACAAGTTTGTTTCCGCCACTGAAAATATGTTTTTTTTGCCATCCAGAAGTCAAAGGTTTGGGTGAGATCTCAAAATTTCAACATACTGACTCAAACCTCTGAGAAAATTCCTTGGAATTGAGAAAATAAATTGAAGTTTGAGTTCTTTTCTGAGACGTTTCAGTTACTAAGTTGAAATGTTGCAATTTCTATTCTATCTATCTAATCTATATACCTTTTTAATTTTAAATGACAGCAGACAGGGATGTACTGCGTATAGGCTGGGGGGGGGAAACCCCTGTATGATGGGAATTACACAACTGGAGTCAAAGTTGCTAAAGTGTTAATCCTTACAGGTGATTGGAACACCAGCAACAAGCCAAGAGACTTCTGAGTCCCTCATGAACTTCAGCAAAGTGCTTGGAAAAACACCAGTGTCCTCCAAGGTGAGATGTTTTTTTTTTTGTTTTGTTTTTCTGGCTCTCACTATAGCTGCAGTGTTAATGTTGCTTGTCTTGTATCAGTGGCTCATGTTAAGATGTGGGATTTCTTGAACAGTTGGTTCTCCTGGTGTGTGTCTGTGTGTTGGAGGCAGCATTAGCTGCGAGAGTTATAAGGTGTTACCACATGCAACTCTTCTCAAGAAAATTACAAACATACCTGATTTGAATTTTGCTGGTCATCTAGAACACGTCCATGTGTACCTTTGGACCATTACCTATGTTTAGTTCCATTCTGGCCACTTGCAAGTGCAAGTGGTCTTAAACATTTCACACAGCAAACATGAACTTGTGTGTCAAACTTGGCTTTTATGTGGAGGACATACAGTTGCCTCAAGGCTCTTTATTTCTGTAGGGTAAAGACTCTATTATAAGAGAGACAGCCCGAAAAAACAGATGATCTCTTATAAGCAAGGACTTGGTGATGTCACTAAGGAAAAAATCCCATCTAGTACAGTTTGATGGATGAGGTGAAAGATAAAAGGGCAGACCATAAGAGAAAGAGGACAAATGTTAACGACATGCAGTAGCAGTAATAGGAGGGAAGAAGAGAGGCTCAGTACATCATGGGAAATCCCCCAGCAGTCTGAGACTAGCAGATGCTTCAGGGCCACTTAATCCAACCCTAAGTATAAACTTTATTTAAAAAAAAAAAAGATTTTAAGCCTAATAAAGTACACGGGATGTCCATCTTATGAATTCAAACTGGGAGCTGGTTCCACAGGAGAAGCACATCACAGCTGAAGGCTCTGCCTCTCATCCTGCTTTTGGAAACTGTAGGAACCACAAATAAGCCTGCAGTCTGAATAATTCTGGATAATTGGGACTGATCATTCAAGAGTTTCTATGTCAACTCAAAAGACTGAATGCAGATTTTATTTCATTTTTTCTCTCCACACTGACAAAGCACTTCACTTGCCACCCTCACTACTCACCAGTTTTGGTTTCCTGTTATTTTTTTTCCCTCTTCACCAAAATGAAATTCAAGCTCAAGGGTTGCCAGTTTGGACCATCTGAGGATATCCAGCAGACATACGAGTCTCCGAAGAGTTTTTTTTCTTTATAATTTAGTAATGGAGTCTGGGGTGTAGTAATATTATTTGTAATACTGCTCGTTTCAGTCACATATCCTGGATGAACCCCTTACACTCCTCACTGGTTACCCAGTTCTTACCTATGGCCCTCAAAAATCTTGTTGCTTATGCTGGCTCAGGATTTAGAGCGGGTTGTCTACCATTCAGAAGGTCAGTGATTCAACCCCCAGCTCCTGCATCCATATGTTGAAGTGTCCTTGGGAAAGATGCTGAACCCCACATACCCTCTGATTTATCCACCTCAGTTTGTCTTTGTGCTCAGCCTTAAAAATGTGTGTGGATCAGATTGCAGGGTAGAAAGTGCTCTGAGTGTTAGGTGAGAGCAACAGAGCGCCGTATAAGTTACAGTGGACTAAACAAAGAGTGTAGAACACTAACTAACCTTATAAAATTGATGGCCAATATAACAAACAGCTGGGTCAGTCACCTGCATCAAGAAGGTTCTAAGTTTAAACTGTCCAAAGAACTGCTGCTCAGGTTAATTGGTTACTCTTAAAGTGGCTCTTGGTGTGACAGTAAATGGTTATCTATTGCTCTGTGTTAGCCTGTTAAAAAAATAACAGAGGAAAAAAAAAAAGACCTGGCTGCAGGAGCGTAGGAATGAGTTTCCTATTGGGGGGGACACATATCGGAAACCTGACAGATCCTTTACTTTCTTATTTTCAAATGTTTCTTAGTGCATACTTACCAGTGCACAGATAAATGTTACCAGTGCACAGATAAATGTTAGCAGTGCACAGTTAAATGTTACCAGTGCACAGATAATTGTTAGCAGTGCACAGATAAATGTTACCAGTGCACAGATAAATGTTACCAGTGCACAGATAATTGTTAGCAGTGCACAGATAATTGTTAGCAGTGCACAGTTAAATGTTACCAATGCACAGATAAATGTTACCAGTGCATAGATAAATGTTACCAGTGCACAGATAAATGTTACCAGTGCACAGATAATTGTTAGCAGTGCACAGTTAAATGTTACCAGTGCACAGATAATTGTTACCAGTGCACAGATAATTGTTAGCAGTGCACAGATAATTGTTAGCAGTGCACAGATAATGTTACCAGTGCACAGATAAATGTTACCAGTGCACAGATAATTGTTAGCAGTGCACAGATAAATGTTACCAGTGCACAGATAATTGTTAGCAGTGTACAGATAAATGTTACCAGTGCACAGATAATGTTACCAGTGCACAGATAAATGTTACCAGTGCACAGATAATTGTTACCAGTGCACAGATAATTGTTAGCAGTGCACAGATAAATGTTACCAATGCACAGATAAATGTTACCAGTGCACAGATAAATGTTACCAGTGCACAGATAATTGTTACCAGTGCACAGATAATTGTTAGCAGTGCACAGTTAAATGTTACCAGTGCACAGATAAATGTTACCAGTGCACAGATAATTGTTACCAATGCACAGATAATTGTTACCAGTGCACAGTGCACAGATAAATGTTACCATTTATTTTTGATGAAACTGAGTTATTGTCGTATACTTATTTGCTGACCGCTTATCAACAATATGTAAGAGGTTTTTTTCAAATATATATATTTTTGGGCGGTTTATTCACAAAATAATAAGGTTCTATCTGCAAAATCAAGCTTTAACTTGGTACTATAAGGTTCTATCTGTGAACCAATAGGCACTTGAAATGTTCACAAGAAAGCCAATCAGGCTGTTTCTTTTTTGTAATGTTGGTGCCCAATGTCAAGCAAAGGAGCAGAGGAGATGCTAGAGAAAATGTTTCATGGTAAGCTGGGGCTGTTTATAAGACATCTAAAGCTTGAGAATTTCAAAATGAGTTAACAACAGACAGAAGTACTAATGGCAGGAAAATTCTTAACTTTTGATTTTTTTTATTTTTTTTTTTTAGATTGCACTGAGCTGTTTCTTTGTACTGTTAGCTACAAAGCTAGCAAGCTAATATTAGTTTGTATTGTTTGTCTGTGGTCAGTGCTAACATAAAAAAACAAACAATGTAGTTGGTAATATTGAGAATAGTCAAAGGTCATAAGTTACCTCACTTATAAAATATTATTGATTGAAGAATGACTTCAGATTTTAATATATTCTATGACCTAGCAGTGGTACATGCTAATGAGCTCTGTCTATTTTTATTTCTGTCATCAAACTCCAGAAGAGCAGTAAAAGAAAAAAACACCAGAAAAGGGACGGCAAAGAAATTGTTACATTTTTCCTGAATAAATACAACCGAAAGAAAACAGTTCATTGTCAGTGACATTTTATAGCAGAATGACTTTAATTAAAGATCCAGGTTTAAAAAATCTACCTTTTAAGTGGAATGAGTTTTTATTTGGATTTTGTACTCAGTGGACATGGACTCAGAATCTAAATGTTTATTCAGAATTTTAATGAATGCTTTTTCAGGTAGATTGTAGCTTGTAAAATTAAAAAGATCTAGGCTAAATGGGGAAAAAAAAAAACATTGTGGTAAATTATCCAGAATTTGTTTGACTCTGTACAAATTTTATGAAATTTGAGTTTATTTATATGTCAAAGTATACGCCTCCTAAATTTATATCAAATGTTTATTTTGTTCTATTTTATTTATTATAAATTTTATTTTACTTGTTGGTTTCATATAATTATATGTTATCTTAAGAAAACTTTGGAAAAATAAAGGATGGGGAAAAAAGAGGGCTCAGTCTGCCAACATGAGTTTAATGAAAAGTTTGATTTTTTTTTTCTTTTCTTTAAATTGTACAATTTTAAAATTGTGTAATAGATGTTGTGCAGCAAGGCGGCATGGTGGTTAACACTACTGCCTCAGACCTAGATTGACATCTAGGTCTGGGTTCGATTCCACCTTGGCCCGGGTCTCTCTGTGTGGAGTTTGCATGTTTTCCCCATGTCTGTGTGGGTTTCCTCCCACATGCAGTTATTGGGGTTAGGTTAATTGGTCACTCTAAATTGCCCATAGGTGTGAATGGTTGTCTGTCTCTCTGTGTTAGCCCTGCGACAGGCTGGCGACCTATACAGGGTGTACTGTGCTTCTCACTTTGTCAAGCATCATCTTCTAGTAAAGGGAAGGGAAATTTGTCCGTAAAAACAGTTTGCCATGAAAGAAGAAACTTAAAAAATGTCACAGAATTCATTAAATTTGATTTAAACCATACTTGTGGACACTATTATATCTATAATTTTATGGTTTAAAACTTACTATAAGTTAATTATTTTTCATTCCTTGAAAATCAGTAGTAGTTATCACATTTTGCAGATAGAACCTTATAATTCCAACAAAAAACGAGTTTTTACAATTAGAAGGTTCTATCTGCATTATACTTGTTCAAAAAAAAAAAAAAAAAAAAACATTGCACGTTTAATATTATTTTGATAATACTGTTTCATAATCATGTGTGAACAAGACTTATTCCATGTGTAATTGTAATTGTTACCATTGCACAAATAAATGTTACCAATGCACAGATAAATGTTACCAATTCACAGATAATTGTTACCAATGCACCAATAAATGTTACCAGTGCACAGACAAATGTTACCAATGCATAGATAAATGTTACCAGTGCATAGCTAATTGTTACAAATGTATAGATAATTGTTACCAGTGCACAGATAATTGTTACCAGTGCATAGACAAATGTTACCAGTGCACTAGCATAAAGTTTCATTACAAATGTATGTGAGCTTGGGGGCCCCCTGGTGGTGGTAGCCACATATGTCGCCTATGCCTCAGTCCGGCTCTGTTCATGGCAATGATCCCGACAGACTGTTTTACCTCATTCAAGGGTTTCTGACTCCTGCCGCTGTCTCCCACCTCCCAAACACTCAGAGCCGTTCAGAGGAAAGGGGGGAGCGCATGTTGTGCCTTCAAAATAAAAGCACGCGAATTAAAGATTTCAAAATCAAATATTTTTCTCCTCCGCTGTGTAATTTTTGGTTGGGACAAATGCGCCTGTCTCCAATATTGGGGAGGGACACGTCCCCTCCATCCCCCCCAGTTCCTACGCCTATGCCTGGCTGTACCAGCATGAGTGAGCTGAGCCAAGGGTGAAGGAGTCTTCATGCATAGAATATATAAAATGTATTTAATTGTACAGGAATAAATTGGGACCTTATGAATGTTAAATGTCCAAACCTAGTTGTATGCGTCACAGTGCTATCGAAGAGGTAAAACGGTCATCCTTGACCTGCACAGCACTCTGCAGCTGCAACTGTCATCAAACCACTGGAGCAACATGAAACATGTTCTGTGTGTTATTGCACTTATTTAGTTTTACTTGAAACAAAGATGCTCTTGAGAGGTTTTTAAGTGATACATTTTTCTTACCTGTAAAACCTGTAAAAGTAAAACTTCTGAACTTGATCCAGTGGTTGGAATTGTGTAGTTAGACAGCTGTTTCCTAGGATGGCCAAACTGGAAATTTTTAAAATCTTGGAAATTCTAGTGGTTAATGAGATTTTTTTTTTTTTTTTTTTTTTTTTTTCTTTTTCAAATTAATGGCTCCAGAAAAACATGCAAATTTTGGTGCTCGTATCCACTTTTGAAAGATTGTTTTGGTAATCTGCTGCGCTATACAGAATGTAATTGTGAGACATCAGCAGCACCTTCGTCTGATTGAAGCAACCAAAGAAAGTGACTCCAGCGGTGTGAACGGGTCATTCGTGTGCATCTAACAGCTTAATCAGCAACATTCGATCTGTCTTTATTCAGGATACTTCCGGATTCATCGTAAACCGTCTACTTGTTCCTTGCATAGTGGAGGCCATCCGGATGTATGAAAGAGGTGTGTGTGTGTATACCAGTTATTTCAGCATTAGTGTCCTTTTAATGTTTTTGAAATTCATTAGTTTGTGTAATATTTCTGTTCAATTCCTCAGGGGATGCATCCAAAGAAGACATTGATATTGCTATGAAACTTGGTGCTGGTCATCCCATGGGGCCCATTGAGCTTGCTGATTATATAGGACTAGACACAGTGAAGTCTATTATGGAGGGTGAGTAAAAGTACATGGAATCTACTGGTGTTAATGTCAGTGATAAAAGGAGACTAGCTACTTTCAGTGATATGGTAACTTGCAGTTTCTTTATAACTTTAGCTTTTAGGGCAAAGGATCCTGACAACCCCCTCTTTGCCTCCAGTGACTTGCTGAACAAGTTGGTTGCAGAGGGTAAAGTTGGCAGAAAGACAGCAGAGGGATTCTACAAGTACAAGTGACTGTGTGCAGCTGTTACTCAAACTAATGTGAACTTGGGATATTAAAATAAACACTGAATGAGAAAAATGCCTGTTCTGTGTGCATTAGGAGGAGCTGCTTTATTTGTCAGTTCATTTCACTGCAGAAAATCTACTGAATGGCTCCTGCTTTGTGTTCAGAAACAAAATCTTAATAGAGTTGCAAAATCTGGTGGGTTTTTTTTTTCTTTCTTTCTTTTAAGAGTGAAAGAAATCCAGCCAACTGAAATTCTTTTTGGAGCAAACTTTGGTGCCTTTCATGAATCCAGTTGTTAAGGCAGGTTTTGTAGTGTTTGCAGCATATGACCAATCCCAAAAATGGACAGGCTGACATGGACAGAAGGAAAAATCTATAGAAAAAAAAAAAGCATAATACAGGATAAATGAACACAGCTGATGCAGCTAAAACAGAAATGTATAGGGAAAAAGTATGTAACCTATATCCTAATATTCTGTATGAATGTCTGTGCCTGCTAAGCACTTTGACTGGAATAGCCCTATATTATAAAGTGCATTTAAGTCTTGGAAGGAAAGCTGAAAGCTGTTAATTGTCTCGTCACATTGAAAGCTCAGTCATTAGGACATGGAAAGATCTGACCATAATTGTGTATTCCCTTTAAATTAACATAGATGTTGGTGTTGCTGTGGCTTTAAGTGTTATCCTCTTTCTTGAGCTGCAACTGCAGCATTGTTGAACTGACGGTTTGTTCAGAAACATTCACGAGTCACTGGAGCTTATTCTGTAAGGCTCTGGTAGTGCTCCTCCTTTAATACCTGTATTATTGTTGCCTCTTGTGTATGTGTGTGTATGTGTATATACTTAATTTACATTCACCAGTCCCTTTGTTACATACACCTTGCGAGTACTGAGCTGGGACCCTTTTTACCTTCAGAACTTAATTGACATTCCTCAGTTGCTGCAGATTTGTCAGCTACACATCCGTGACATGAGTCTCACATTCCACCGCATCCCAAAGGTGCTCTGTTGGACTGATAGAGATCATTTGAATTCAGTGAACTCACTGTCATGTTCAGAAGCCATGATGATTGAGCTCTGTGACACACGTTATCCTGCTGGAAGTAGAAGATTGGTACGCTGTGGTCATAAAGGGATGGACATGCCAGCAACACACTCAGGAAGGCTGTGGTGTTTAAACAATGTGCTACACCACCACCACCAGTCTGAACTGTAGATGTAGAACACTTCACACACATGGTCAATGTTTTCCATGTCGTATTATTCCAACATGAACACAAGGTGGTGATGTTATACTTGAAAGAGACCTAGATATGACCGTGGGGTCACAATTTATTTCTTTGGAGTAGGCCAGGGGTTTTCAAAGTATGAAAGGGTGAGCCCCCCTCCAAAGAGCACAATGCCTGCTGCGCCCCCCCCAATAATCAACCCACACACAAACAAAACACCTTCTAATTGCTTTTATTTTAGAACCATCTCATCTTTTAAAATGACACTTTATCTGAATGAAATTTAACGCATGACCATTTTAAAACATTTCCTCCCATTTTAATTATTTTATCAGGGCCTTTGTATGGCAAATACGCCCTTTTTCATTTTCTAATGATAAGAACAACCCCAAACTCATCACAAAATCCAAACTTTAAGTAGTCGTGGTCATACTTCCTCTTTTTTCTACTTACGCCAGAGCTTGTCTCCCCTGCCTTTTCTTTACTAAAAATTTGTCCATTCTTTCTCTCACATCAGTAGACAGCAAGCAGATAGCTTCTTTTCCCGGTTTATTTTTTCCCTCCCACCGCGCCTCCCCTAAAGTGCTCTGGCGCCCCCTAGGGGAGGCGCACTCACACTTTGAAAACCGCCGGAGTAGGGCCATTTCAAATTCATCAGTGAGTTATGTGTACTTCAAAAATGTATTTTTTATCACCTTAAGAGTTTTAATCAAGTCTGTTAAATCTACTTACTGTTGAATTTTTTACATTACTGAGATCAAAGATGCCTCACCACTGAAATCAACTAGTTACCCAAGTTTTTGGGTTTTTTTGTTTACTGCTCAGATACTCCAAGATTCTATTATATTATCATGACAGTAATACATTACAAATAATATACAGTAATGTACAAACATCTTCAGCCACCCCTCATGTCTTTGCTTCAAAGGAGCCAGACTTTCTTGTAATTTTAAGTGCTCTTGAGCAATAGTTCTCCAGGTTTCTGAAGGGCCTTTCAAAGTTTTTATTTGGACATTGGCTGCTTTTTCACTCATTTTCAGTCCAGTGTACCTGACCATTTTCTGAGGAATGCTTGCTTGATAAGCCAATTAACACTGACCTACGAATCATTAAAGCATTAAAATAAGGCACCTAAATCAAGGGATGAACCAATGTTGTGACTACATACTTAGCAAAGAAACCATTTTAAATAGTATCCTTAGGGTGTTGCTGCTAGCAGCTTGTTGCAAAAACACGATTTGTTCTCTTTTTGTAGTTGAATTAATGAAAAAAAATTCTAAAGATACAGTTTGGCATAAAATTGCAAATGCACCAACAAGGTGATTCTCAAGCTATTACCTGAACTTGACATATCTCGGCATGATGTGCAATGTGTTCTTAAAATTTTGAGGAAATCAGACAAGGGGAACACAAAAGTGTCAGGTCTAAAAAAAAAAAGAAAAAGAGCCATCTACAGCAGATAAACAGTATTTGAAAGTTGTGTTCTTCAGAAATAGGGAAAAAGACCTCCAGGAAAGATGTGACACACGACCTGAGAGATGCATCTACCTACATCAGAAATGATCTGAGTGGACGACTGGCTGTCAAGAAGCCATTCTTAAGGGAAACGGTGGGGGGGGGGGGGGGGGGGGGGGGGGGGGGGGGAAGCTGAAGTACGCCACATTGCAAAAGAACTCCACTGGAAAATAAAATCAGAGAAAACGTGTCTTATGGATGAATCTGAAATTTTTGGTTTAAATCGTCATCAGTATGTACAGGAGGTCAGGAGAGAGGTACAGCAGTGAGCGTCTGCAGCCCAGCTGTAAAACACTGAACTGTTCCTGAAGACTACTTAAAGACATGACAAGAACGCGGCCTCAGAGTTCAGACTGTGAAGAATAAACGTGGTCATACCAAATATTGACTTTAAAGTTCGTTAGAACTGTACTCTTCTTTTTGCCTTATATGCTGTGTTTTCCATATATGTTTGCACAACTTACAATTGCTGCACCTATTTCCCATTTTCCTAGCAAAATATAAAGAAATGAGGGGTTGCGCAAGACTTTTGCACAGTAATGTAATGCTACATAAATGTAGACCCAACATTGTGTGCCTTAGTGGGGTTTTAGTTGCTTGTCAGTTTCTTTAAACTTTTTTCCAAGTTGCCACCAACACACAAACTAAGTGATGTCATGTTTTATACCCACGTTACACCACAGAGTGTCACTGCTGCCTGTGAGCACTAACTACAGACTCAAGGATGACACACAGACTGTTACATCTGGCACATCTAGCTCTGGTCTTTCCACCACACAAGTGATCAAATGAGCCAATGGTGCCTTTTTATTTTCTTTAAAAAAACAAAAACAAAACATGTTGAAACGGTTCAAATATGACCACTTGGGAAGCAAAAATGCTATACCAAGATGACAGTGACCCAAAACATGAGAATTAAAAAAAAAAAAGAAAAAGGAATTCATCAAGTAATACTAAAATAGAGCATTAAAATCAAGATGTTACAGGGATGTTTGCATGGAATAAACAACATGGCTAAAGACCACACTATTAGCTACCAGAGAGAAAAGACAAAGGTCCATTGCAATAAAAGACAGACTGTCAAGTGCTGGGGTAAATATATATTTCTGCTTCATATGTCATGTTTTAGAACAATAAAATATAGGCCTCTGAGCTGTCACTCTCGCCTTTGTCCTAATGTTGCCTGCAAAAATACCAAGAAAATTGACATATCCTGACAGTTTAAAAGTACACATACTGAGCATTATTTTACATCTGAGCAAGACTCGAGGTCACTATTTGTTACAAATAGTTATCAAAAGAAGCCTTAAGTTTCAATTTTCTGCAAGACGCTTCAACAGAAAAATGGCTTTTCCTGTGTCCAAAGCTTATTTTCATATATACCACTATATAAAAAAACAAAACAAAAACAATATTAAACAAGAAAAAAAAAAAAATCACAAAAATATACACCAAGAAATTGAAACAAGGGTTCAAGATACAAAAAAAAAAAAAAAAGCATTTAAAATAATATTCAGTCTAAAATGAAAAGCAAACCCAAAATGTTGATCCTTTTTTGCACCAACTGGTCGTCGGCAACGAACTAAAAATCTTGAGGATGTTTCTTAGACAAGATGAGATCTCTCCACCTTCCTTAGTGCAGTCTAGAAAGAGGTGTTGGTCAATTGGGGGGGACACCCCAAAAATGGTCTCAAAAATCCAGTGAGAGAAAGACGGGGGGAGGGGCGGGGGTGCTGAGGGAGTAAATTACAGCCTAATGAACTACACAAAGGAAAAGAGGTGGCAAAATAACTTAGAATAACTTAGTAGCGGGTGTTTGGAGTGGTTCGGGCAGTGCAGGGGAGACGTTTGTGCGCACATCACAATTGCTGCTGTTTTTTCAGTGCAGTGCCTCGGATTGCAGTAAAGCTGACATTGAAAAGGAAACTGACAAACGCACAGATGTTAACTGAATGCTTTCTGGGTCAGACGGCACAGTTATGTGAGGGTGCTCCTACTAATCATGATTGTCTCGGTCAGTGTCTCTCACAGCAGGCGCCTTTAGGGAGGAAGGAGAGTCAGACAGTGATTTTGGTGATGGCGGTGGCAATGTGACGGTGTGGAAGGAAAGCAGGTAGGGTTAGGTGGGGGGGGGGAGTTGGGGGGGTCCTCTGAGAACTGGAGGCTTCAGTTTGGAGATTTAAGGGTCTTCATGGAATCTAACAGGCCTCCATCTCTAGTAGAGGGCCTGAAGCTGCTGCCTTTGCTTTGCATGTGGAGAAACTGCTGCGTTTTCCTCCTAGAAGAAGAAGAAGAAGGGGGGGGTAAGATAAATAACTGCATCTGCAGACAAAACGAGAAAATTGCTGCATTCTGGAACAACACGTGCAAAACATGAGTTACATTCACACTATTCATCAAAACCAGACAGACAAATCAAGATGACTCAGGCTGACTCCCAAGTGTCTCACCATGCAAGCATGCTCCCCTATTTCAAGGGGTGGGGACAAATTATCTGTCATCACCATCTACATAATCAATCATAAGCTTTTAGTTCTCAGTGTCAAAGCTGATTGAATGAAACCCTTTGCAGCAGTGTTGAGTCAAGCACTGAACTGCAGAGGCCTTATAGGTCAGTGACAGGATGTGGGCCGGTCTAGCTTTGATCTCATCTAACATGGGGGTTGCCTCGACCCAGCTGGCAGTGCTACGCTCTTCGTTGCTCATCCTCCCTCTCACGCTCTCTCTCTCTCAGGGGTGACACCCAATTGTGTTGCTTCTGGTTGACCATTTATGCTGCTGCTGCAGGTGGGCGATGGAAAACAAGAAAAGGACATTCTGGGTTTGTCTGAACACCTACGCTTCTGGTCTTGCACGCATAAGAGCGCATTCATTGATCTATAGGTGGTAGACAAACAGAGAAATGCCAGCAGGTACTGTACTGAACCCACGTTTGTTGCACATCTTTAATAGCTTCAAGTAGTATTCATAAATAAGTGTATCCCATGATTGACCCCCAGTCTGCTGAGCCACATCAGTCTGGTTGCTGGCAGTAGGGAGGCTCACGGAGAAACCACGTGGGCTACAGTACTCAGTACATTACCAGGTATCTGAGACTGAAGTAAAAATACCTCCACAACAGCAGTGTGTGTCAGTGTGCGTGTATTACTGTATTATTACGCATCATTATTGAAATGTGTCGGCTCAGCTGTTTGTTTTCCTACCATCATTATAAGTCATTTTCCTCAGTGAGTTTGTTCACTTTACACATAGCTAACTTCCGGTTCCTTTACTTCTGCCATTTACCGAATGAGCGCCACCACGATGCAGCGTCTCTAGTAACGGTCTAAAGGGTGAACTACGGAGCGAGATTAATGGTTAGCTCTCTTCAATCCCTGGCTAAATCACCATGGTAACTTATGCTGATCACATAACCTGGTCGGGAGCAGGGTACTTTATTTTTTTTTACCAAAACTCTCAAATAAAAATAATTCATCTGGAAGCGCGTCACCCCAGCTGTGAAGTTATAGCAGTGCAACGATGGCATCGTATTGGGATTTTCCATGCGAAATGTTTTTATATTTGGTTTTTAATCTAGAGCAGAGTCTGTTTTACAATGCTGAAAACTGCAGCTGCTAGAGCGCAGAAATTTGGGGTCTTTTATCACCAAAATTTCACTTCGATCTGCAGCAAAACTAAGGGGATTTCCACATCTTCTTTATTAGGCTATAGGTCAGTGAATGCATCAAGTTTTAAAAGGTTAACCATTAAAGTTTCAGAGCTCTAATGTGCAGCTGTCAATCAGGAAATAAACACCAGTGGTTAAAATACATTAACTAGAGTTAAAATGGTTGAAATTACTCTGTGTGCTAAGTCCCAAGATGAATTGAGTTTCTGCAGCATTAATCTCCCCCACTTATTTGCAACAGTGCTGGCTTTTTAATTTTTTTTAAAATCAGCATTTTATCATCATCTTCATCATCAGCTGATAATGTTCCTGACTGGAGTAAGGGAGGCACTCATATAGGGATCATTTTGTGTGGAAGAACAGTCACATGCCGTGTGAAAATGCCGCTTTTACGTGACGGCACAGATCCTGAAGCAGAAAGCCCGCTTCACAAAGAAAAGCAGCCCTGATACCCTTCACCTCTTGCTGTGGGTTTTGGTTTTGTCAAGCCCAGCTGATGCAAAGAAAACCTGGTGCCAGTGTTTTGCTACAGCTCATATTAATGAACTGACCAGATGACAGTGAAGCTTATGGCAGCTTGAATATTGATATTTATGTTTAAAGCAGAGGTTCCATACATGGTTATCAGCAGACTTTGGGCAAATTTGTTCCATCCTTAAGTGGAGTATTAGAGAAAAAGCTATAACCATAACACAATGTCTGCTTTACATATAGTGCATGTGCTTCAAGATACTTGTTTTAGTTTCTTTAACTGTATTTCCCTGACAGCTCCTCAATTTGTGTTTTTTTTTTTTTTTTTTGCTAGTACTAATTTGCTCAGAAAAAAAATCAAAGTTTCATTGTGCTATTTACAATATTTGTTATTTCAAAAGGGACAGGATGTACTCATCACCCCAAGTGTGTCCCCATGAGCGCTGATAAACCCTCCGCAGGGCCTGCAGGATGGAACTGTGTCTATCACAGAAACTACGTCACACAACAGGCACTTGACTCAATACGCACTCCCTGCACAGGAGATCGCCACAGTTCGTGTAGCTTTGTTGTTATTATCTGAACTGCGTGGTTCAGGCACAGGGTCGACCAACACGAGGGTGTAAAAATGCTACATGACTCCACTTCACAGGACGCTCACGAACCTGGCCCCGTTCCCTGACGGGGAAATTGTTTATCAAGCTGAAGAAGTGTTCTTTTCCCTCTCATGATCCAAGCTTGGGCTAATATAACAAAGTTAGCTTCAGTTATTGACAAGCCAAGGCGAGTTATTTTAGACCCAAGCAGCATCAAATAGAATCAGTGATCAAAGTGGAGAAGCAGAGACAGAGGTGGATAGATGCCTCCTGCGACTAAAAAGATGGATGTTTTGTGAAGACGAAAAAAGGAAGCGAAACGGTATTAGTTTGCTTCTCCCTTGTGGCAAAGCCAAGTGTGTTTTTGTAGGAGAGAAGTCAGCTGAGTGCTGCTGCTGCATCTTAACACTCAAAATACACGCCACCATGCTGACTGCTTCACCGCATGTGGATAAAAGAGAACAGGACAGAGGCCACCTTTCCCAAAGAGAACTGACCCTGAGCGGCACAGAGCAGAAACTGAAAGGAACACGGCGCTCGGAGAAAAGAGAGAGCTCCTGTCGCTTTTATTTACCTCCGCCGCCCCCTCTCTTTTCATCCTAGGATCTCAAAGCGGGCCCGCATGCCCTGCCCTGCACCCAGTTTCCTGGGGAGCATTTTTCCTTCCCCCCACCGCAGACATGAAAAGTGCTGGCCTTCCTGCCTGGGGAAGAGTCCTGAGAGGCTGTGGGCGAGAGGTGTGTGTATGTGTGTGTGCGCGCGTTTGAGTCTTTCAAAAAGAGCTCGTGCTAACAGCAGGGGTGTGTGCTTGCGTGGTGGTTGGTTATAGGGGGCACCAGGCCAGTGCTTCACAAGGTCCAGCCGACACAAACACTGGGATTCAGGAGCAACTTGACCCCTCCTCTCCTCTCCTCCCTCTCCCCTCGCCTCCCTCCATCTCCTCCTCCGCCTCCGTCCACATTAGTGCTCAGGAATGTTGGCCGGTCTTTTTTGCAGGAAATGAAACGCTCCTCTGTTCGGAGGGCGAGCGAAGGTTTAGTCTCCCCCCTTTCTCTCTCTCTCCTCCCCCATTCCTTTGCCTCAATGTGAGGGAGGGAGGGAGGAAGGAGTGGGACGAGCTCTCGCCCGCCTTTTGAAGTGTGGGAGGTTAGATACTGGCACAGCCTCGCGCCCTCAATCGCCGCTTCACCTCTCATGCCGAATCAAAGCACCCGCAGCTGGGGCCCACACGCCTTATAGCCCCTTGACCTCCATCCCACCACCCTGCCCACCCCCTTTTCCCCCTCAGTTCCCTCACTCCTGCACACAAGCACTGGGGTTTCTTTCGGTGCCAATTAAAGAGGAAAACACTACCGAATTGCTAAATTACTGGAGAGGTGTCTCCAGAGCAGGCGGAGGTGCAGACTTTACCGTGGCAGTGTAAAGGAGAAAAATGAGAGGAAACACCAAAGGGTGGGAGATGGAGACCAATACAAGGAAAGCCTTAAAAGGTGATTCCTGTTTTAATAGCCTGGTGACACCAAAAAAGAAGACTGACAGGGCAAAGAAACAAGTATGATTGGATGATTTTAGGTTCTAAACAAGCCAACAGTGCAGGCGGTTTACCTAAGCTACTCTGGTTCTCAGGCCCAGACTCGAACCTGGCGTGCTGGGTGTCTTGGTTTTGACCTTGGCTTTGTTTTGCACAGCCAGCTTTGGTGGGACTGTTTCAAAGCAGTCACAGCTCTATAAAACTGTTGCAGTGCTGCTGGTAACGACAAAAAAAAAAAAAAGAAAAAAAGAAATAATAATAGACAGCCCATTAGAAGAAACACCTGAAGAGATGGCAATGTTTTGAACAAAATGCTCTGCACTGTCAGCACTTTGTTCAGCTCTGAGACATTCAACATAAAAGAAAATGCCCATTAAAAAATGCTTTGAAAATTTTCACCTCCAAATCAAAAGAGAAAAAAAAAAAGTCAGGAACCAGGGGATGCTTTATTGCTGCCACAGGCGTTATCAGAAACTAACAAGTGAGCCTGAAACTAACAGGTTAAAAAGAAATGAGGGGGGAAAAAGTGCCTGTGTTACATATCGGAGAGTAAGGACGGGTGGGGTCTGGTTGTGGTCAAATGGGGAACAGGGAGAGGGAGTCACCAAAAGCCCAAACCTCAGGCATGTGTGGGTGAGACTAGGGGAAGCAACAGGAGGGTGTGGGAGGAGGGGGGAGGTAATGGGAGGTGTTGCCCACATCTGAGGAGGCATTGCTGGGGGCCAGGGCAGCTGAAGTCTGGCCGTGTGCCCCCGCACAGCTCAGTCTGAGCCACTGCAGAGGCCGGGGGATGTCAGGAGGGAGGAGGGTGGTGAGGGTGGTGGCGGGGTGGTTGCGGGCACATTCAAAGAGCCTGCACAATGACTGTTCCCTCTGCTGTGGTCTCGCTTCAAAGGCCTCCACCACCACTTATATTCCGGCATCAGGACAGAGGAGTGTAGCAGGAAGAGGTGGAGTGAGAAAAAGAGGCAGCAAAAATGAGTGGAAGAAGAGCTGGGATGGTAGTTTAGGCTCTGTTATAACCAAACTGACGGGAGGAGAATAAAAACAAACACCACTTCCTTCAGCCCCGCTGTCCTCTTCCTGCCTGTGCCATGTTACCTGGGGGCCTTTAATTCAGATATCAGAGATGAGTATCTCACAAGGGGAGCGTTTTATGAGGTCACATCTTCTGCGCCTTCTGAAAGGCTGCAGCGCCTCAAGGAGCCTCAGGGGTGAGGGGGGTGAGGTGGGGACAGAGAAAGACAGGAAGTAGAGAAGTCATCACAAAAAGCCAGGAGACTGGACCCTCATACTGTTACTGCAGCTGGCCACCAAACCACACACAATAGGCCCATGACTCAATCAAAACAAATTTCAGGCCCCAGTCTAAACAACTGGAGAACTACAGCTTCGTTTATTTCCATGTGAACACAGACCTTTATGAGGGTTCTCCCCTTCCCCTATCCGCCCCACAAAAAAAAAAAAAAAAGGTGTCAAATAAGGTTGCCAGGCCAGGGTAAGACAGCTATGTCAGTGTGAATGATTTCTACTTCTGAGCTAAAGCAACATACTTTACTGAGGGTCCACACAAGTGCTGAGAGAGTCGTTTTTCTTCACAGTGTAGACTTTGTTGAGGTTGGGGGGGGGGGGGGGGGGGGGGGGGGGGGGGGGGGGGGGGGGGGTGGGGGGGGGGGGGGGAGGGGGGGGGGGGGGGGGGGGGGGGGGGGGGGGGGGGGGGGGGGGGGGGGGGGGGGGGTGGGGGGGGGGGGGGGGGGGGGGGGGGGGTGGGGGTGGGGGGGGGGGGGGGGGGGGGGGGTGAGACATTTCCGATTCCATTTCCTACCTAAAGTAACATTAGCTGGGGCATCACTCTGATTTAAAATCTCTCCTACCCATATCTACCTCCCCCTTTTTTTTTTTTTTTTTTGGGAAAGTACAGTTATAAAACATCTCTCTGATCTCCTGTGTACTGCTCAGAGCGAGACCCACAGTCAGTTTCACAATCCGGATTCCTTCCCCAATTATCCCAGGTCACTAATAAGGCAGGGTGTGGAGGCACTGGGCTGTGCCGCAGTGGCCTAGAGGCTCGCTGCCAAATTGAAATGACTGGAAATGGAGGCAGACCTGAATCGCCTAATTGCAGCCCGAGTGTGTGGCTGGCTGCTCAGATTTGTGCGCGCACGCGACACGCAGAAATGTGTTGAGAGTGATGAGGGTCTGAGAGAGGGAGAAGATGAGAGGCAACAAATAAAGATGGAGTGAAAAGGGAAAGAAATGGGGAACGGAGACTGAAGGATGAGCGGCAGTTGAGTGAGATTGGGTAAACTGTGAATTCTCGAGAACGGGGTGGGTATGGGGATTTTCTCCTGGCCCTCTTCTTGCCTTCGCTCTCTCCCTCTCCTCTTCTTCTTCCTCCTCCCTCGCTCATCAAAGTCTTTTGACAGCTGACTTCTGGCTGCACTACATCAGAGGGATCAGAGCTGGGGCACGACTGAGACAGACAGAGGAGAGGAGTGAGAGTGGCCACCAAAGCTCCTGCTTGAACAACACTTCCTTTTATGTTTCTGCAGCGTGACGTGTGGTTCAAAACGACCCTAGATGCACTTTGCACATGTTCATAATGATTAAGTATCAATTTTAAGCATATCCAGGACCACTTGATTAAAAAAAAAATACCACTCCATGCCTAAGTGAAGAGTTTGTGGAAACTCCTAAAAAAAAAAAAAAACTGTGGACTCACATGCAGGTTTATTGAGACTCCGGGGGCCCTTGTTAGCCAGATTAAAAAGCCACCTTTGTTAGGAGTGTCTCCCCCATGTGAAAAAAATGTGCAGTGGCTGAAACGGGAGAAAGCCTCGAGGGCATGTATGAGTCTCAGCCAGATAACTATCTCAAAGGCTGTGAATCAGCGGGCTTAGTCAGACAAAAGGCTAACAGCACGAGAGGAAGCAAGACGGACAGAACCAAAATAAAGAGAGGTGTAAAAACAGCAAAGCGGGAGGAGTTTTTAAAAAAGTGCAAAAAGAGTAATTTCCACTTAGTAGAAGGATAAAAAAAAAAAAAAAGAGGGCTGGGGAAGGAGCAGTGAGGGAGTCGGTCGGAAACTCTAATTTCACAATGTCAGAGTAATGACTTCTCTGAGAGCTGTTGTACTGTGGTGAGAGCCAGCTGTGTGGTGGGCCCACTGTTTGACATGCTAAAGATAACAAAGAGAACCGACATCACGCCATAAAACGCTGCTCTGAGACTCAACTCCTGATTTGCTTCACAGGCCTTAAAAAAAAAAAAAAAAAAAATCCATTAAATGTCGATATGAAAATGCACACAGTCAGTGCAGCGTTTCACGAGAATATTCTTCATCGTGACTGTCCAAGTGTTAAAAATAAAACTCAGACAGAGCAAACGTTCGCCATGTTTGAACCTCTATACAAAGGGCTGTTCAAAACTGCGTCGTCAAAATTAACTCATTAACAGATTTCTCTGCAGATTTTGCATAACAGGGGAGAGACAGATGGGTTAGAGGCACGGGCAGATGAAAAGGAATAGACAAACGAGTTCATTTAAAGATGCTTTTTGGCGTCTACAGCAAGCTAACCTCAATCCAGCTCTTTGGGATCTGCATAAATTGAGGGCTTGGGGAGTTGTGGCAGTATCCTTGGTATTATGCATATTAGTTTAAGGCTGTCACTGAGAATCAGCAAGGGTGTCCATCCCGCTGCGGCTAGGCACTGCTATTTATTGGATCAGAGATAAAGTGCTTTTTAGCGCTTGCGCTTTCTGTGCTTTGAAAACTGGATGTGGGAGAAGGAAAAAAAAAAGAAAGAGGAGGAAGGAAAAGAAAGGCAGACCAATTTTGGGTTTGCAGAGCCACCGGGTCAGGAATCGATCAAGTGGAAAACCTTTGTCTGGTTAGGGGTGATTTCGACGTAAGACCAGATTTGTCACATCTGCCCGGCTTTTTTCTGCTGCCAAAAGGGAGCGGAATAACAGGATGCTACCAGACTCTCAGGGAGGGAGAGAGAAGGGAAGCAGATAGATTGAAGGCAAAAAGATTCAAGGAGAGTAAGGAAGATCGAGAAGGGGGAAATAGAGTTGCCTTTACCACATACTCAGAATGGTAATCCTCCTCTTAGCAAAAAAAAGGGGGAAAAAAAAAGGACAGGTGACAGCTCATTGAGGCTTTGACATTTGGTCTGGATCAATATCTCTCTACAAATCTATAACATATTGAAAAAGAGAGGGAGTGAGAGACTACACCGTGTCTTTGTTATGAAAGCATTATAGACACCCTGAAACCCCAGATACCATGAAATCTTATTAAGGTATAGCATCTCATTACGTTCCTGCCAGACAAGCTGCTGGATGCTGCCCTGCTTCACAAAAGACAGAGAGAAAGACAACACATGTAGTCCATATGGGACTGAGCTGATATCCTAGCCTCCACCAGTGCTTAAAAAAAAAAAAAAAAGTCTGTGGCGAGCAAAACTGTTTTCAGATGTATTATTTATGCCATGTTTGGAAAACACCGAGTGGATGAGCTGCAAGATTTATTAAGCAATATTTTTCTTTATTTGGACATTTTTTCCCCCCAAACAGCACAAGACTTTTCATCCAACCAGCTCCAACACAAAGACACAGAACTGAACATTACAGCATACGCATGCAGAAAATTCAATGCATATTGTGTTGAGGCCATTGAGCAAACCACACACACACGCACCTCTTCAGGCCTTAACACAGCTGACATGATGACTATGGCAAGGTTAGGGTGGACCTTTTTAGGATTAGTCTGTGAGCACATACTCTCAAAGTCAGTGTTTAGCAGTTTAAAAAAAAGAAATAAATAAAAGCTTGACATATATTGAACTGGACCAGACAGGGAGGGCATAGAGGGGTTGTCTTACCATATTCTCAGATGTACGCCGTTTTCATTCTCTGGCCTGTACCTGCAGAAAATTGCATCTTTTTTTAAAAGGTATCTGGACGCCAAAGATCATAACCGTCCAAAACTGGCCTATACAGCTGTACAGACCAAAAGGAAGTACTGACATTTTACTTAAGAGGTAATTCTCAGTGGATTACAGTTGCAGTGCTAAGAGGCGGCTCAAAAGTGCAGCTAAACAAGGTCAGCAGAAAGACACACTGTAGTGCAGCAGGCAAACAAATAATGCAAAGCCCAGAATCGGTAAGCAGTCGCATAGAATGGACAGACTAATCCCAAAGTAGGTGTAATAGGAGAAGATGGGGATAAGAGACATATAAATGAAGGGGTGTACACAAAGAAAGTCAAGTCTGAGACTCGAATGAGCGTAGTACTGAGTGAGTTCAGTCTCTGATTCTACTAGTTGTCAGTCAGTCTTCGATGAGAGGTTAGTGGTTTGTTTTACAGGGCGAGCATTAGTACAAATGCGGCAATTTACTGTAAAACATGACTCCATAAAAAGATGGTGTGACTCCCAACTTCACGATGAAACCAAAACGAGAGCGAAAGCAGAAGGGAGCGTTGCTTACCTGTGGCCGATTCCTGCATCTTCTCCCTCTTCCGCTTCTTCTTCTTTCCCTAAAAATATACAGAGGAACGCATAAAGTGTGGCTCCAGCACTCACGCTCACTAGACCACTCTTGATAGCCTGCTGCTGACTGCCATGTTCACTCATCCCCTGCTGGGCATCCAACCAGCATCAACCCAGACTCTGGACTCCACCACAAACTGCAACACTGAGGGACGGACCAATCGAGAGCCTGATCTTGTACGAGTGTGCTCTACCTCCTCTCGACTGCCTTTCTATAGTTTTTAGGCCCGTTTTGAAGAGTGGCCATCCCGGCTGAGTAAAGTTCTGCTGTTTTGACAGCTCCGCGTCTACCTTTCAAGTCCTCTTAATGACAAACATTAACATTAAGTGCAATTAAAAATGCTCACTGCAATTAGGCTGTGAAGAGTGCCACTCATTTTTCCACTGAGGTGGTGGGAGTGCGTAAGGATTTTTAGCTTATGCTAAATCCCCAGGGGGGAGACTATAGGTATAGATAGCAGTGTAGAGTCGTTCTAGTCAAATATGAGCAGCACTTTGGTTTCCTGCTGCAAAGTCTGCTAATCCACTTATTCATGAGCTAATCTGCCTTCTACTGCAGCGGCAGACAGGGAAGAAGAGAGACTAAGTGAGTGTGGGTGAGAGAAAGGATGGGGAAAGGGGGGGGGGGGCATGGCAAAACTATGAATGATACGCATTTTCTGTGCCAGTGTGTTACCTATTTTGGGTGTTTCCAGGCATGATGCTCTGTCTGTAAGATTGTGATTGTGGGAGCGGTTACAGGATAACTTCTACAAGGATATCCAATTTGCTTTGCACTACCCATACATATCTTTACCTTTCTCATATGACATATGTAAAGCCATTCCTTTACATTTAACCCCCTTCTATCATCATCTACTAACAAGGCAGGACATTAAACAGGATCTGGGCTGTCACTAGTGCAGCGATGTTGCGCATCTTTAACTCTGCTGTGCTTCACTGGGAGCAGAGCTGTGAAACGGTCTTCCCCCCTCAGCGAGGCATTTTGGCAGTGGAGCCGCGGAGGCAGAAGGAGGAGGGATGCTGTCGGTGTCCGAGGGGAGGCAGATAAACACCACAAAGCACTTTGGTGGTGGAGTGAATGTGAGTGCTGGAGCCACACTTTTTAATAAAGGCCGGTGCTCGCTCTCTCTCACACACGCACGCACAAATTCATACAAGTCACATTCTCAAAGACACATTTAGACTCTCATCCAGTAGCACATGTACACATGCACAGTGTAACAGTAAATACGGGCTGCATCCTAAATCCAGCTGAACCTCCCAGATTCACAAAAAACAAAACAAAAAACAAACAAAAAAAAACGGCAGCTGGGGGAGCAAAGGTTGCTGCTGCTGTATGCGGCATGTATAATCCAGCCTCCTCAACTCACTCTAACAGTTGCTTTCTACATCCGAAGCTGATATGGAACATCAAAGACCGGCATAACCATTACCAGGCAATTTTCACTCACAATGGCAATAATAGTGTCCGTGATACTACAATCCATTTTAGTGTGGATGGTACTATAACAGTGAATCACAGCGTTATGAATTACACATTAGGCTGAAACAAAGAGTCTACAAATGGACCCCATTAGCATGGAGGAGGACTGGTGCAAATTAGTGTGTGTGTGTGTGTGTGTGTGTGTGTGTGTGTGTGTGTGTGTGTGTGTGTGTGTGTGTGTATGTGTCATTCCTGTGTGGCATTTTAAGAACAAGTCATGCAACACTGACATAAACAAATGACGTGAATCAACACAAATCCACGCACGCGCACCTCTGCCAGTCTGTTCTGTTGATACTCACATAGTTGTCTCGAGCGGACCAGCCTGGGTAGAGCTGCATGTGGAGCTGCCGTTCCTTGCGGGCTAACTCGTAATACTTAGCTTGCTCTTCTCGAGATAAAGCATGCCACTGTTTAGTACAAAGGAGATTTGGGAGGGGGGAGAATAGCACACAGTCAATTACTGGCATGCACTTGCATGTTATCCGCGTAGAAACGTGTGCTGGTGTTTTGGTATAGAAGGAGGAAAAAAAGAACTTTTCAACTTCCACATGTGTATAAAAAAAAAAAAAAAAAAAAGGAGGGGGGGATGAAAGACAAAAGAAGAGGGGGGAGAACATGATGAAGAGATTAACATGCGCGAGAGTAAGAGGGTAAAAAAAAGAAAAAAAAAGAAAAAAGGGAGAGACAAGAAGAGGAAAAAAAAACTTTGATTTCATATCAAAACACTGCTTCCAATTTAGCAGTGCTTTTTATTCAAACTATGTCAGCAAGCAATTACCCTATGCAGGCCACAAACTAGGCTTTGCTGTGGCTGGCTGCCTCAACCGCTAGGCCTATTCGTTAAGGCTTTTAACATGGCTCTGTGGTTCCACTCTTTTCCCAATCCTCAAAAGGAACAAATTTTGTCATTTCCAACAGTGCCATTATCCAGGCATATTTTATTAAAGCCAATCTGATTACATGTCAGTTAGATAGGCAGCCTCTGTCTGTGCTGTTGAGAGAAGGGGGAAGTAATTGGCTTGGGCAATCATTATGACAATAATCACAACCAGTTCATAAAGACCATTAATAAAGAGAGGAATCTTTGTACTTTTTCAACTAATTGAGCAGTCCGTGCAGCGTCTTCAGAGCCATGACATAAACTTATGATCTCACCGCGATTTAAGTCAATCAACAAAGATAAACTAGAAAAAGAAAGCGAGCGCGGCGGATCGGGATACTGAGTGACCCACCCTTCGTCCCAGGATCTGATTGATGGCGGCACTCTCCTTCAGTGTGCACTCGGCAACCACGTTCGCACGCATCTCTTTCATGTAGAGCATGAAGGCGTTTAGTGGCTTTTTGATGTGCGGTCTTTTGGGCTCCTGCTCCTTTCTCTGTTCGTGCTGGGGTTTCCTGTAGAAAATGAAACAACGAGATGGAAGGAGGTGAGAGAAAAAAAAAAAAGCTAAAAAGTTTGAAAATAAGGAAAATAAAAAAAGCGACGCAAACAGAAGAAGGAAATTATGGTGCCGCCGTGGCGACAAATGCAGCGAGGGTCTGGTTGCTCTTAGCCAATGGTGACGCAGCGTGAGAGGGGCTGCCACGCCATGGGCCCCGAACCTCTTTAATCATGTGCAGTTGCACAGTTGCAGCCTTTCATGCAGAGAGATTACTTCACCAGTAATGGCAACCAAACCTTCTTGTCCACAGCACATTGGCAAATGCTTAAAACCAAATGCTGTCATGCTAAAGAAATAAAATAAAAATAAAATACTGCTTGACTTGCTTTCTAACAACCTTTTTGATACTAGTACAGTCTTGGTAGGAGGATATCCATGAATAATGGAAATATCACTGATAACCACTTTAGGGCGCTCACAGCGCTTCCCACTGCACACACTGGGGATGTGAATTCTGAGCACTAATCTAGGACCTGTATCTGTTGCCAGCTAAGAGTGTTGGGATCCCAGAGGCCAAATGAAGCATAGGCCTGTTATCAGCAGAGCGTGGGCCCTCGCTAGTTATCTGCTCCCATCAAGAGAATGAGAACAAGGCTCAGAGAGGGTTTGCTGAGCAACGGCCTCCTGCAGCAGTGAAGAAGTGCACAAATACCTGGAAGTGTGTTGTCTCAGAAAAAAATGCTGATGCAGGGGTGATGCCATGAGCTTCGAAACATTTGTGAGACAGTTTGAGCGAGGATTTGTGTGTTTGCAGGACTCACATGTGCATGATGTCACCGTCATGAGGAGGCTCTTGTTTCACCTGTGGGTTGACGATGGCCGGGTGAGGGATTCCTGTGGCGTGGGGACCTGGGGGACCTGGCACCATGTGGTGTGGGAACCTGCAATAACAGCAGATTTTTGAGACTATGCAGAGGATCAATAAAGTTGAAAGGGTCTAGCGAATAACACTAAAGAGGGAAAAAAAGAAAAAAAAGTAGTGACAGGTGCACACTTGCTATGGTGTCTATGATGACTCGGTCACACTAGAGTGAAAAAGGCAACCTTCGTGCAACTAGGAAAATATTTTCACATTCGGCAACCACTTGCAAGTAGTTGCGACGACCAACTGGTCACCCAAAGGCTGAGCACGCAACACCTTCAACCTCTGGGCGACCACTTTCAATCACAAGGCAATTGCACACGTCACCTTGTAGGATGCAGCCTATCACAGTTAAGCACCATATTATTACAAAAAGATTGCATATAATTGCAGACTTAACCCGATTCAGTTGCAAACTGCTAGCAGACTGACTCCGTCTTACTGCAGTTTTATCACTGACATTGAACGCACTTCCCAATCCCCGAAGCAACCATTTCAAAGGCAACAAGCTCTCACGATCTTTGCAAAAGGTTGCAATAATTTTCGTCTTGCCACGGTCTGCAACTACCGTTTTCTCTAGTGCGGCTGTAGCATAACACATGACATTTGTTGCATTTTAAATGTTACAAATATTCAACATTAAAGACGATGGCGGGAGGTCACTGGCTGCAGTGCTTCAACCACTTTCCGACAATTTTTCAGTAAAGCTTTAATCCAACAAGAGACCCGTTGGCCTACAAAGCTCCGCTGTCAAATGTTGTGCTTGTGCAAGATGTGATATATCAGAACGGAAACTAATTTAGCTGTAGGTCAACCACCATTGATCTGATACTTACTTTTTTATTGTTTACTAATTTTGAAAACCTGTAAAAAACTAAAAAAAGGAAAAGATTTAAAATCTGTCCAATGAATCCTCAGACTAAGTTTAAGAAAATTTGCCAAAAAAAAAAAAAAAGAAAGGAGCGGGGATTAAAGGTAAGGAGCAGCAAATTGAGCAAAAAGTTGAATGCATTGTTCTTCTTAAAGTTCTGGGTCACTGCATATATTATACACAGTGACCCAACTATAGCCAATGGCCGGTCCTCATGTTTGCCTTCTCGCTGCGCCTCAAGAGCAAGCAATATGTGGGAGTCTCTTTCAAACTTGCTTTGTTTAAGGAAACCCTTCAACACGTTTCTGCTCGTCATGTTTCAGAACTGGTGATTAGATTTCATTTTTTAACTTTTCTCTCAATAGTTGACACTATTGTTAGATTTTAACATTGTGGTTATAGTTTGTTTTTAATTCATATTTAAAATCAACACTAATATGAAGGTGCAAATTTACTGAACAGCATTGTTCACTGCTGCAAACACACTGCTCTCTCAGTCCCATGGACTTGTTGCTGTGTACAGTCTATGCACAAGGACCAAAAATCTCTGGGTGTTGAAAAGCAGCTTTTCTTTCTTTCTTTCTCTCTCGCTCTCTCTCTCTCTCTTTTTTTTTTTTTTAAGAAAATGGTCTCTTATGTTGGGAAAACTCCCAAAATCAAAAGTGGGGTACTCAAATTTAAGGAGGCCTGATGAGGAAAGGTGGAGGTGGAGGAGACCTCTGGTCATGTGAGATCACTCACTGTATGACTAAAGCCATACAGTGAGTGAACGTGATGGTAGAGAACAGAAAGAAAGCAGGAGAGAGAGAGAGATGCTGGGGGAGCCCAGGGAAGTAACAAGGATGCAGTGGAAGAGGACGGAAAGAAAAGCACTTGAAGTAAGTCTCAGAGAGAGAGAAGTGCTTCCAGAAAGCTTTGATGAGGGTTAAGCAGCCATATGGCTATGCAGGGGCACGAATGCGGTGATGTGTTTGACATGTGCTGGGCACACAGAGGAGCGGTGTGGCTGAAGCCGCAGCAGCGCAGCACAAACCACCGGAGGCAGACCTCCATGTGGAAGCTGCTGTTCCAGGCCAGTACTTCTCCATTCAGTGCACAAAACCGGTACAGTGTCACTGCCCATCTGATGTAAAAAACACAGGATCGTTTCTGCTCTCTGTTTGCATGAATCGGTCGTGCAGGCTTTTGCTTTTATCTGCCTGTGACTCACCATCCCAGCTGTGATGTGAGCTGCCCCACTCCCCCAGGAGACAGGGAATAGAAGTTGGGCATGTCTGGTCCGGGGTGATGCCTCGGCATTCCTAGACAAACAAAAGTGATGCACAACTATTAGACAGGCAGAATGCAGACACAGGGAGACAACAACAGGGTAGAAAATGTATATACTTCTTGAGTGCTGACTAAAATGCGTCCACAGCAGAGATTTTCCAGGAATCTAAAGTTAGACTTGAATGCTTTTTCAAATAAGGTTTGCATGTTTTTTAGCCAGATATTCTGATCTAAGTCAGGAACTGTCATGGCTTCTTGACCTCACTTTATCAACCAGTGAAAGGGGATAATATTTTGCCCGCTTAGCTTGATTCCTTCCAGTGTGTTTCAGCATCTTTAAGCTGGATAATTGAGGCTTCATCTTTATGACAAAGGCTGCAGCTCTCCCTGTAGACACAGGATTGACACAGACTAGCTGTCTGTGGATCTCCAGGACTAAGCCCCTCTATCTCCAGCTTGCTTGCTCTTGCTGGGCTTCAAGGTCAAGGGGTATCGTTTTGTGAGAAGACTTAGTGAGAAATGGGCTGTGAGGTGACGAACATTTAACATCTGTAAGGTTTCACCCCTCTTTGCCTTAACACTCGTTTGTTTTTCCATTTCAAAGCAGTGCAAGTAACAGTAAGACTTAGAGTCTGACGATATCAGCAAATACTGTTTATACATAGACAAGTGGAATGTGCCTACATGTGCGCTCAAAGACTCTCTCTCTCTCACACTCACACACACACACACACACACACACAAAGAAAAGAGGGCAAATGCCTCCAGATTAACACCATCTTCTAATCCCTGCTGGAGCCAGCCTTTTCTCCCTGCCTCTATCTTCCCTCTTCTTCCTTCTCTCTCCAGGCTGGGGTCTGAAGGGGGCCTCCCTCCTCAGAGAGGCTGGCCGAGTGGGAGGCTTATATCTCCAAAGCCAGTGTTGCAACGCTGGATTCATAGAACAGATAGCACTACTCCCTGCCTACTAATCCACCACCTAACACTCCTTTAGGGCTCTTCTGAGGGCAGAAGAGAGGGAGGCAATGGTTGAAGCAGCAGGGGAATAAGCGAGCGCCCCGGCGTGTTAACCTTGTCACTCACACCCCTAAGGTGCCTAATTACTCACTCCCCCTTTTCACAAGTTCCCGTTGACATCCGACAAAGCTTCACACTCACGTTTCCTCTCTAAACAAGTGACACCAACATGATTCTCACCACGGAACCAGGAATTGAAAAAAGAAAACAGAAAAAAAAAAAAAAGGTCACTAGTCAAATTTGTGTTCTCGCTTTATTTTTCCACTTTTAAACAAAAGCCCCCCGCCCCCCGCTCGACCTTCCATCCCGCGTTGCAGGCCCTGTGCATATTAGAGCTCATAATGAGAAAATCCATGATTGTTTTTCATAATTAACGAGCAGATCAAAGTCTGAGCCCACTAAGGAGTGCAGAGCGGCAATTGGTCGATACGAGAGCGAGAGAGCGAGAGAGAGAGAGAGAGTGAGAGAGCAAAAAAAAAAAAAAAGAATAAGAGAGATTTCATTTTAAGTATTTTGGCTTAGCTCTACTGATATCCACACACATGAATATGCCTAGGGAAATCATTTGCTGCTAATTCTGCAACTGGATCGCTTGGACATGGATTTCTGTTGGGCTGCGGGTGCAAAAGATCAAATAGTAAGAGAAAGACCTCCAGGGCTCCTTTCAGCTCTTGACTGTCAGAGACCGACATGAACAGAGAAATGGGGAGCATTTTTTTTTCTCCTCAAACTGTACAACGTGACAACAAAAACTGTTAAATCTAATGCGCACACTGTGCCTTTATTATTTAATTCCGCTACCTGTTATCCTTTCCTGCCTCAACAAAACGCGTCAGACGCGTGATTTTTCTGACATATGTGGAGCACTGTTTCTTTATATGTCCCGCTCCCTTCATCTCACTACTCTGTGTACTGCTGTGCTCATTTCTACATTGTTATTTATAGCTGGTCCCTCAGAACCTCCAAGCCTCATCATCATCATCATCATCGCCTACATCTTGTCTGATCCCTCCTCCTCCTTTTCAGCTGCCAGCCGCAGGAGAAGAAAAGCAGGGAAAAGAGACAAGGTGCGGGACAAAACTACGGAGGGGCCGCGTCTTTTTTCTGCATTAGCGAGAAGCTGCCAAAGTCTCCAGCTGTGCAGGGCTGAGAAGCTCGCCCCAAATGGCTGAGGAGCTCCTCTGCAGCTGTCAGAGCTGCAGCTTGATGTTATAACTGAGAGGCAAAGGGTGCAGAGGGAGAGGGCAGCAGAGCTCAGCGTGCCATCCCACAGGCTGCTTCAAATGAGTTCATACTCAGAGATGATAGGAAGGATGACTTCTGCTGCGACACATTTTGGGTCTTTTTTTTGTGTGTGTGTGTGCATTTCTATACTGATTCCATTCTATCCAGACATTCGTTCTCTGATGCCATTCACATCAAGCTGTTGTATCATTGTCTGGAAGTTGAGGTGATGCAAAAATCCATTTCAAATTCATATTTTAAATGGATTTTTGCACTTTTACAATATGCTGAACTTCATTAAGAGGCCTGGTGACAGCTGCTATAATAAGCTTTCTTCATCGTATCCTTGTATAATAAAGTTTTCACTTTTCAAATGAGTAGCAGCTTGCTGAAAACAAAATGTTTAGTCCAGAGCTACCCCTGACTTTTGTGTCAACTTATATTTAGGAAAAAAAACAAAAAAAAAAAGATCCCATTTAGTTCCACACAGTGTGATAAAAGGATTTTAAATATGGAGAAAGAGCAGCACAGCTTCAGAATGGTGCACAGTATGGTATTTCTATGGTGTCTTACCTTGTTTGTTGTTAGCATCCTGGGGATGATGGCCGGAATGGGACACTGGAGCAAAGTGTTCATCACTGTATGTAATCAGAGGGGTGAGCGGGTGGACTGCATGAGACGGCTGCACCACGGGGACTTTGTTGGACTGTGGAGAAAAATGCAAGGTTTATTTAAAAAAAAAAAAAAAAACAAAAAAAAAAAACAACACTATAAAAAGATGATGCCTTTTATTGCGTTATTCCATCTGGAAAAAAAGGCTCTGATCCCTTACACGTGATTCATACAGTGCAGGTGGTCTGCTCTGCAGCACAGCATCTTCTTTATTAATAGCATGGTCAAGATATTGCTAAAAAAACAAACAAAAACCAAACATTTCTTCGTTTACTAGGCTAGGCCCAGTAGCTCAAAACTTTGTTTAGCCTAGGTAAGCAGGATTGAAACTCCACTTCCCCGAAGGGGGGGGGGGGTCAAAGAGGTGTGCGAGCATGTCTGAGACAGAGAAGGAGAGAAAGATGCAAACAGAGGTGGAGCGAATAGAAGCGAGTAAGCGATAGAGCAAAGAAAAGAGAGAGAAAAGAGAGACTTGCAGGGTAGAGTTAGAGCAGAGGTCTTAGGCAGGAGATCAAAGGCAGTCATTAGCTGGTGAATAAGGGGAGTTCATTACAGACCAAGAGCCGGGGAAGAAGAGATGAGGGATGGAGGAGGAGGATAAAGATGGTGGTGGGTGGTGGGGATCTGGCTATGGTGAGAGAGCGTGAGTGAGACAGATGTCTGCAGTGGTACTTAATGCAGGGGTAATCACGTCAACAGTGGCCTGGCCACAGACCCCTCATCCCAGGCTGACTCAGAGAGACAGAGACAGAAAAACGGAGACAGAGAGACAAGACAAAGAGAGAGAGAGAGAGAGAGAGAGAGAGAGAGAGAGAGAGAGAGAGAGAGAGAGAGAGAAAGAGAAAGACCTTCTTCCCGAAAACTAAGATAGATCGAACCAGGCCCAAAAACCCCCCCAGCCCCCAGCCAACAGCGCTTACATGCTTCAGCTGCACTGAACACATGGTAATGCTTAGCCATGCTAAATCTACTATTTACAATCTGAGCCCAGAGCTGAGCTGAAGTCAAAATATCACCTCCACAGGATATATGGCTAATCGCAGAGACGGCGGTGCACCATTGGGTGAGACACGACTTACACCAGACGGCTCCCACAAGCTTTGAGCTCTCTGAGTTTTTTAGGAAACTCTAATCGATTTCTTTCCCAGAAACAGTCACATGATTAGCAGTACTGTTAAAGATACCCATCTAAATTTAGTATGAGAATCAAATTATGAAGGGATGATAATTATAAATGGACTGTTCTTCATTAGTTCTCACTTTGTTGTCAAGTGATGTGTGTGCCAAGGTGACATTCTTAGGAGTGCTAAGTGGTGACTGGTGCCCCGCCTCGCGCACACACGCGCACTCACACACACTCACACACACACACACACACACACACACACACACACACACACACACACACACACCACAAAAAAAAAAAAAAAAAACCCTTGGACACAGGGGTGGCTGGAATGTCTGAGTTTTTCTGAACCTCTCGCAGACTGGCACCAATTTCAACTTAAGAACCCCCTCCCTCCTTCTCCCCCCCCCCCCTCCTCTCACCACCTTCTGGTAATGTCCTCAAAGAGCAGTGTGTGGTGTGTGCGTTTCCAGCTGCATGAAGCATCATTCGCATCAGAGTCCTTATCATGCCGGGAATCTCCTTAGGCCAATTGAGTTCCCAGTTTGGACGGGAGGCTGTTACAGCACCATAAAGCACAGGTTGCACTGCACACATGGTAAAGTCTTTTCTCGCACAAGAGAAGTCCTGCCTAAAAACTAAACAGGATGCAGAGGGTTCCCCATCCATCCCCCACCCCCAGGCCAGGTGTGTTGCATTCTTTGACCCTGGTCAGCAAAAGCCAAAGGTTAGTGTCCAGCCTCATCCTTAAGAAGTTTAGGCTTATTAACAAGGCTGCTAAGCCTAAAAGAGGGGACTAACCAGGACTACAGTGGCTGGGACATGCCTCCACCAGGGCTAAATGACAGCATTCTCACACATATTATTTTACGCCTCTCCACTCCCATTTGTTATGCTGTGGGAATGAGATAAGAACCTGGAAGGCTATCGTTAAAAGCTGGATGTCCTCCCCAACTTTGAAAGAAAAGCTGGTGGAAACAAAAAGTTCTCTCAGATTTGTTCATACACATAAAACGACAATGAAAACAGGCCGATTGACTCCTTAGCACCTAAGAAAGCTTGAGTTTTACTGCCACAGTGGAGAAGCCCTCTTTTGTGCTTCTCCCAGTTACAGCTGTCAAATCCCATTTTTCTCAACTTCTTAATAAACTGCCTCCATTGTGGAAAAATCCACCAGAGAAAAACCTGCAGGCCTATGTGACCAATAGCAAATTTATGCCTATTTAGGTGCACACTTTACACAAACTGCATGACCTAACCATAGTTTACTTTCAGAAAGGAAATGGAAAGAAAAAAAAAATGTCCTTCAGGCTTCTAACAGCTTTATTATTCTCCAGATATACATAAAATTTGATTGTGCAAACCATATCAAGGTCAAGCAAAATCCTGGTTTAGATGGTTCTTATTCAAGAGTCATCACCGAGGCACCATTTTACCATCAGGTGGAGACCAGTCAGCTCATATACAGAAAAAAAAAAAAAAAAAAAAAAACACTCAATTTCCTGGACAAAGTAGTTGGAGACACTCAACTACTGCCAACAACCAGGAGGGTCATGCCATGTCATAATCTGACTCCCTCTCACTCCCATCCTGAAGCCCTACTGCTGCAGCAGTAGCTGCACTGTTGCAATGGAGGGCATCCATATTGGAGGTCCCTTTTTTTTTATTGTATAGGAGAAATAATAGGCTTAAGATCTTTCTATTCATATTTTTCAGGGAGAGTGAAAGAAGAGAGGCGGCGAGGATTGAAAAGAAAACGTTCCATTTGGAATTTCATATCCAGGCTTGGCCGGCCCTTTTTAAAAACCCTTCAGATGTGGTTTTAAGAGAAATTCATTGTGCGGAACTGGAGCTGGCAGGAAGCCCTCCATGGAGGAGACACTCCAGTGTGTTTCAGCACAGGGAGTCAGTGACTTGGCGTGCCGTCTGAAATTGGGGGTGGGGAAGAAAAATGGGACGTTTCACTTTTGTTTCTTTTTGTTTTTGTGCCCCCTAAACCCCCCACCCAGCCCTCCCGTCTGATTTTTCTGACGACACGTCGGCGTCTGTGATCTTGTATTCTGTCATATTCCACCAACATCGCGCCACGGTTGCTAAACATGAATATGTGTGTTTGTGTGTGTTTCTATGTGGTGTATGGAGTAACCATCCCTGCAATATTGCCTTTTTAGCATCTCTCTCCCTCTCTCCCCTCACAGCATAGCTTTTGTACTCCACTCAATTATACCACTTCTGCAGAGTGGAGTGGAAAAAAGGGAAAGCGGGAATTTTATAATAATCACTTCCCACTTCTGTAATTTATATGCAATGAGGACTCTCTGCGCCCGCAGCTACAATCAAGTGTGTAAAAACCATGTGAGGTGTTTCACAAACAGCTGGGGAGATGTCAGCTCAAGCAGTGGCTATGGATTCCCATGCTGCTAAATCTATTCACTAAGAAGGGCCTTCTCACCACAAAACCCAACCTCACCTCGCAGGATTTTCAGCACTCTGGAGGGAAAGGGTGTGCGAAAGAGGTCTGAGGGTGTTAATGGAATAAAAGAAGATGAAACAAGAAACTGGTCTGTAATTATGAGCGCCATCAACAAACGTTTGCAACAAAATTTCAATAAAATGATGATGATTCTCACTAACGGTGAATCACTAGCAGAGAGTACACGCCCTCCTTTGATTGTTTAAGTACATCTTTCGCTACTGTTTCCTTTGATAATGGGCTCAAAAAAAAAAAAAGAAGGCCAGATTACAGACACAAAGACTCTGTAAATGCCAGGAGTTGGGAGTATGAAGCAAGGGTGTGTCCACTACTCGAATCCTACAGAGTCACCCTCATAACCAGGTGTTCGCTCTCAGGTGTGTTTGTGCACAAGCTGCACAGCCTTTCCAACAAAAGTGAGCAAACATTCTCCTGTAGTAGCTTTACAGCACAGGAAGAAAGCGGTACTGTACCTCCCACTTCTACCAAAAAAAAAAAAAAAAATTCATCAGAGACCAACCTGAGGAAGCTTAAATAAATAACCAATTACCATTCGCAGAGCAGGTTGAACCCCACCAGCTTTGAGAGGAGCGCTAAAAATGGAATGTTTTATTGGCAGGATGGCCCCTTGGCCAGGGGGGGCTTAATGTAACGAAACCCAATTAATGGAGAAGAAAGCCAGGCCGGCAGGCGAGCGAAGGAGCGCCACGCGCCAAGGGTAATGAGACGAACAAACGAAGCTAACCACAGGGACAGCGGCGGAGGAGGCTGTGAATAACAGGAAAAGCATGCCCTGGAGAGAAATATACATCTGTGATGCTCTCCCAATGTCTCCTTGGCCCTCTCATCATTATATTCCGATCAAAAAATCTCGCATTCACTCTTAGTGCTGCTAAGAGTTCAACAGTCGAAGGGAAGCAGTGACACTGAAAGCAGCAGCCAGTTGCTAAAAATAGAGAGAAGGTATAAAGGGCAACACAAACTTGCAGCTGAGTGGAGTTTAGGGCAAAAATAACGCATTCCATATGTTCGATTTTATGGCTTCAGTGGCTAAGTTGCAGTGTAAATTTATCAGGCCAGGAACTTGTCATGCTGCCCTCTAAATACCAACGCTGCACCCACAGACATACCAACTATAGCTGATGTCAAACACTTCAAAGTAAAAAACACACACGAATGATACATGCCACTGAAGGCAAAACACACAGACATGCTTTTAAAACTATAGTCATGGTACATGAAGGCTGTGTTAACCACACATTTAATGACTTTAATACATACATGCTGCATATGAACACAAAAGAGCTATTAACAGCCAAGTGTCTTTTTTTTTTTCTTTTTTTCCCCCCACTACCACCGAGCACATCAGAATAGGACGAGATGGATTACCCATCATCCTTCAGCTGGCATGAAGAGCGTGCGCTCCGAGCAAAACCGATCGCGCGAGGCTGACATTCTCAACGAGCAAAGATGATAATTTGTGTGAAATGTGCCTGCCTCACATGAAAAGACTTTATCCGCTTTTTAAAGTGTTCAACTCTTAATTTCTATACGTCGCGGTGCTATTTAAAAAAAAAAAAAAAAAAAAAAAAAAAAACTGAGGGGAAAAGCACATTTAAATGATCCAGATGCTATTTTTCCTTCCAGGTTAAGCCACAGAAAGGGAAGTAGTAGGATGACAGGGAGTCTGCTTTTAAAGAGCTCTGGCTCCAAAAAAGGTGCACACAGGAGGTGAAGAGGGTTTGAATAGCGCATTCAAATGTGTTATCTATTCCACGTTGTGACACTATGTTTGACAAAATAAATGCTACTGTAACTACAGTCCAAATTCCTGCATGTAAGGGAAGCAAATGAAAAACAAGAATGTGGTGCAAAGGCTCTTTGCATTGCATATTTTCACTGAACAACCAGCAATGCATTAAGCACTGTTCAGACATGAGATATGCAACATTGCTAGCTTCATCAATCTGTCAGTCAGGTTCATTCAGACATGAGACAGTGACAACATATTTCGGAGTAAGCGTCAAGCCCTGGGTAAGTACATCAAGCAGCGTGTAATGCATGAGGTCAGAGTTGTATTACTACAACAATGGCAGACGAATGATGAATGCGTTCAGGGAGAAATGTTCTCTCTCATTTATGCTGTGTAGGGCAATCTTTTATTTAAAGCAGCTCACAAAAGGCCCATGAGAGATATCCACACCCACAACTGTGACTGTACGCAGTTCAGATTTTTGTCAGGTTGAAAGCGATACATAAATGTTTACAGACGCGATCTGGTCAGATTTCTGCAGTCAAAAATAAATAAATAAAATTGGCAGGATCTGCATTAAGACATGAAATGGTGAGGTTAAAGGCAAAGGGGCAACCCGGTTTAAGGCTCTCAGCCAAATTTCCTATTGGGAATGAGAATGTAACGCAATAGGACCGCTTTGGGTGGACTTACAAAATAAACTGTAATACCCATGATCACTGGAAGACCAACTGGTGTGTTTTTAAACAGATTTTGGAGGAATAAGGCACAGAGGAAACAAGTTATATAGACCATCATTATTAGTAGAGATGGATTGACCAGCCAGGGACCGGGATTTTCAAGGTGTTCAGCCGGTCCAGTTACTAGCTGGCCCATATCATGCACGCACAACATGCATGCAGTGGCACAGACAAATAGTAGCTCTCACACACACACACACACACACACACACACACACACACAGAGCCATATGCTATTAGCAGCAGCACATCGCTGGTGAGTGGCTGTTTTGCTGTTAGTGAGTCCTTCAGTGTAAATGAGAAAAACAAAGTTTGCCAGAGTGAAGGGGGCGGGGGGGGGCATCATGAAAACACTTGGACGTTTTAAAGAAACTAACAAAGGGAAAGTGGCTAATGCTAAACCTAACCAGAGCCCAGAGCCAGCCACAAGCTAGCAGCCTCGGTATGAGCAAAGGATCAAAGCAGATAGGAGCAGCAAAATTTTGCATGTGATTAAAAAAGAAAAAGGGTGGATGTCTCATTATCTGGTGATGGCAACTAATTTTTATTATCTGCACCTCTCTTCCTGTAGCACAGAATTTTGTTTATGTATGTAACATGCTCCTGTGCCGCATCAATGCTGTCAGCGTCTTCATATTATGCACTATTATGTGTGGAAGCTGATCAGTTCTGAGCGCAGATCAGCTTCTCCATTCCTCTGTGCCTGTGTGTGTGTGTGTGTGTGTGTGTGTGTGTGTGTGTGTGTGTGTGTGTGTGTGTGTGTGTGTGTGTGTGTGGTGGAGGGTTGGGCTGCTGCTCTGGCAGAGCCCTGGGCGAACTGCAGGATGTTCACCTTGCGGCGGGGCACAGGGCTCATTATCACAGCAGGACCTGGTCACATCAAAGGACTAAGGAAAGGGCAAACATTCTGCTGAAGTGCCACTGTCAGCAGGCCTGCAAGCGCACACGCAAACACATACACAAAAAGACAGACCGCACACACACTTGAGCACACACTAGGCATCTATCCCCCCCACAAAGAACATGGCTGCTCTTCTATAACACACCATCACTTGCTTTGAAACTCTAGAGATGTGCTACCTTAAAATCCTATCAGGTAGAATAACAGCAGAATTGTGTAATGACTGTAGACAAACCTTAAACCTGCACCTCTATTTAAAATAAATAAATCTACCTGATCAGCTGTGCACTTAAAAACCACACAAGAGGAATGCAAATCTTGGGGCCCCTATGTTGAACACAACCTTTGCAAATGTTTGGAGTACACCCCCCCGAATCAATCAGCATCCCTCTCCTGCAACTATTTATAGAAACCCCACTGCTGCATTAACACACTGCATGATTTATCATTAGAAACCAGCTATGGTCTGCTGAGTAGCTGCATTCAGGCCAGGCAAGCACGGTGGTGCCAACATCCACATTCAACAACAACACTCAAAGGCCCCGAGACATGTACACAAATAAAATCGCAGCACAAGCTAACTCTGTGCAGCTAGTGTGCTAAAACCTTAGCCTCCGTACAATATGGCAGAAGGGGAGAAAGGAGGAGAGAAAATGCGGTGCAGAATGGGAGGAAAAGTGCTGATGAATTGCCTTATGCAGGAGCTTCATAGATCCGTCGAACAAGAGCGGATTTGCCTGCTACACCTAGATAGTGTTTCCCCCCCTCAGCTTTCGCCCAGGTATTCTGGGCATGAATGGCTGTCAGTTTGGATTTGGGAGCTCAGCGTTGAGGGGGGAAAATAGAGTCTGGTGGGGGTCTTTGTGTGTCTCTACTTGTGGAGACGAGCGCTAAAGACAGTGCTCTTCTCGCTAAGCCCCAGCTAGCCCCAATGCAAAATTTCCCACTGCGGACAGGAGGAGGTTAATATTAGCCTTGCGAGCTAGCCAAAGAGAGATGGGCGAAGTCAGGCAGCGGCCGGGCGCAGAGGCGTTGCCGTGTTTTTGCTGGGAAGGTTTTCAGTGGCACACACACCAGGAAAAATGTGGATGGGGAGGTGATTTGAATGTGAGCCGCTTCTGCCTGAGCTGAGGAGAGTATTGACCTAGTTTTCTTCTGTATTTCACTCAGACTGATGCACACCCACCCACATGATGTGTAAGAAAAGAAAGAATAAAAATATTGATGGGTTAGTGAGTAACACTGATGACTTAATGGAACAAAAAATGAAAATTAATCATAGAAAAAAGAAAAAGAAAAAAGGGCAGGGATTTTTTGGAAGCACTTTCAGTTTCTTGAGAGAGTTCAGTGAGGTTATGTAATCTTTAAACAGCAGACCACACGAAGCCCTTTTTGCCTCAGGTGTCATGACACCTGTGTTCAGGCATTGATCTGAACTTTTGACCTCGCCGTCACATCATCACTACCCTTTTCACCTCAGTGCACCTGTGCTCTTGAAGACATGCATGATCCATCTCTTTTCCTTGCTGTTTTTCATTATGTCACAACCTGCACGGCTCTCGTGGAACAGGTTATAATGGTTCGTGGCGCAGAGCTCGGGAGCATTCATGGCTGTGGATCACACTGCAAACCTTTCAACTCATTCGCATTATGGACCGTACAACAATACCAGCAGCCCACTGTTTGGGTGCGATTCCACGTTTTAAGGGATTAACTGGTAAAGACTACCAACAACTGCCTTTCAGTGTGGAATTAGTCATTAATCAAAACCACACATTTTAGGGTTTTTTTCCTAGCCAGGCGCACACGCCCCTGCTAAGATCTGAATGGCAAGCACAAAGCTATTCAAATCTGATCCCCTCCGAACAAATGGCTTTTCTCCATCCCCACAGAAGCCGGGAACACTTAAAGAACCTCTCCAAGGATCTGAACGGTCACAAGAAAACTCCACCCCGTCAATTAGCTTTGTGGCAGGGTTTAGTGGGCTTTAGTACAAACAAAACAATGACCATGTACAACATGGCAATGGACAACGTCTGCTTATCCCTTGATATGCCTAAAGAAATGGTAATAGGGAATTTCTGGAACACAAAAGGGACTTCTTAGGCTCAGGGCATATGGTTACAGCAACATTATAGGGCACGCTCATGCACCTGATGCCTCAGATCTGGATGTTTAGCCATATAATGAGCACAACCAGGTTGTAATTCAGCTCTTAGCTGGATTTATTAATGCTGGACTACTCACATGCGTAATATAATCTCATTTGTCTCATTCAAATGAGCTGCAACTTTGAGTTATTTCATCAACAAACCATAAATTAGGAATAACTAGCAAAAGTGTGAAGAGTGAGTTCACGATTTTCCATTTAGTAAACTTCTCAAAATGTTTTGTTTGTTGAACTGTAGAGAGAATTGCAAAGGCCACCTTGTGCCTTTGAAAACCATAAGAGGGGTTTTTTCACCAATTTTTGACAGGTTTAAAAACAAACAAATAAAAGTAACCAAAACAGGCTAAAATGTTCCAACACATGCGTAAGTGAATTTAACTTTCTTTCCACTATTATACAATTAATATCACCCTCAACCACAAGAACATTTACTTGTTCACACAAGCCAAATTTACAACAGTTGTGGCTTGAGGGCAGCAATATCTGCCACAGCAGTGCGACTATGGCAGATATTGATGTAATTCCCCATTTATAATAAGCTGTTTTGACCTTTTCATTACAAACCAGGCGATGTAAGGGTGGCTTTGGAAAAGCCACTTCACGGAAGTGGCACTGCTTACAGGAGAAGTGGAAGTGCAGAACTGACGTGTGGGGGTGTGGTGAGCTCTTATATGCCCCCACCCACCTCAATCTTTCATCTTGAGATAGGGGTACAGTGGGGGTGGATTGATTTGATGTTTTGATGCATTGTTTGATGACGGGCAGCTCAAAGTGGAGGATGCCTCTGTGATGTCTGTCCACTGGAGGACATGAAAAGCGTCACCTGGCCCCTGAGCCGAGGGTTATGGCTGATAGTGGATTTAAGGGCTCCCGCTGAGCTGGACGGTCGCTCCATTCTTGCCACATAATCCATTCAGCGTGACCTTTATATTTTTAGAGTCAGTACCACTTCCCCGTCAGCCGGCCTGGTTAAAACTATTGCAGACATTACGGTCCTGATCAACTACGTTGTGCGACTGTATGCGTAATTTATTTAATGCGCACATCCCACGAGGAAAATAAGAGCTTTCCATCACCGCCGAGCTGTCCGATGATCAAAAGAAACATGGAGCACAAGGCGAGCTCATCAGATGAACAAACACATTCTTGCTAGATATCTTTGTGGGTTTCATCATCCTGCATCAAGTGACTGCTGGGGGAAAAAACAAAGCCTTGTTCTCATAACTGTGACATCAGCGCTTACAGACAGAGCGCAAAGGAAGAATCAAAGCAAGGGCGATCATATATTTCCAATTAACCGCTCCAAAAAAAAAAAAAAAAATGTGAATCTGCAATTTTTTCCCTTCTGCCCTCCACCCACTAATTAACTGTATCTAAAATCTAACACAAAAACATTCAGATTATTAAGAAAAATAGGAATAAATAATATCTTAACGTAGGTTAGGCAGCATTAGTCATGAGTTTCAAACTCCTAGCCCCCCCCAAACTAGAAGCAGGCATAATTGGTATAAATCTTCTCAGTGAGCCAAATAAAAAGCAGAAGGGCGTAAATTGTTACACTGCTGTGTGTTAAGACACTGAAACTGTTGCAGCGATCAGACGAACTGCAGCAGCAGGAAAAGAACAGCATTCAGCTTTGCTGTTTTCCTCTGTGACTTGGGGCCACTGAGTTTTTCTCCAGCCATAGTAAATTGGGCGCCTGGGGCAGGAGCCTTGGCCGAGCTTGCATTTCGGAGCCGACTGTGGAGGGCATGAGGGATAGAGATATGGCACTGAAGGAGGAGGAGGGGGGGGGCAGGGCGTAGATGGTGGGGGAGGACTGTGAAGCACAGCAGAGGTGACATTACGCACATGTTTTAACACAAAAGGGACCAGGCTCGTTAACACACTAACTAGCAAGCTCCATAGCAATCAGCGCTCTTCATTCTCTCCGTTTCCTCCGTCCACGTCGCCATAAATATGGCTACATCTGCAAGTGTAATCACTTCATTGTACTCTGATTTTCTGCTCTGCTGGGCAGCAGCATGGCAGCCTGATTTTCAGCACCTCTCCCTCTCTCCCCCTCAGTCCCCTCCTCTCCCCTCAAGTGCCCTCGCCTGTTCCTGGCTACTCCTTTGCCGGTGAGGACGGTGTGTCTCACAGATTACAGAGCTCTGGTCGCTCAGGTAACAAGAGTCACTAATCTGGCTGAGGTTGAATTACACATAATTGCCTCGGCACCGTGATTGATTTCAGCCCTGGAAAGGAAAAGACGATGGCCCCCCTCCCCAGCCAAACACCCCCCCACCCCCCACCTCTCCACCACCACCACATCCCTCCCTGCCTGCCTCTCTCCAGTGCTCACGAGCAGCAGCCAAGACTCTCCATCTAGTAGGAGGCAGGAGGCTTTGAAGAGATCAAAGCCAAGGCCGGGAGCAGTTGCGCGCCCTGGGAATACGGGAGAGAGGCTTTCTGCTCCTCAGCCCTATTTTCTAGCGTCATGTTGGATTGCAGCTGTATTGCATTTCGCCAGTTTTCTTAATGCTCTTGGTTTTGACTTTGACATCAGTGATCCCCCTCGGTTTCTTCAAAAACAAGGGGGGGGGGGGGCCTGAACAAGAGAAAGAAGGGGAAAAGAGACGAGAGAGGAAAGAAAAGGAGAGGGAGTAAAGAGATCTGCAGACTGATTTTTATTTTCACAACTCCATAATTGGCTAGTTCAAAGGAGAGGAGGGGAGACTGTAGCATTTGTTTTCAATTCCAGTGCCGATATGAAAGGAGCGACAAACTTTTATGGGTTTCCCAAAAATTAAAGGCAGGCTTTTTTTTTTTTTCCTTCACAGTCAAAGAGCAGGGTGTTTTTTATGACCAAGACCACACAAAATGAACTGATAGCAAAGCCCTCCTCTTTGTCCTCCCACAGAAAACTCAATAGTTCAGTGAAGCACCCCTGTGTGTGTGTGTGTGCGTGTGTGTGTGTGTGTGTGTGTGCGCCCATGCGTGCGTGAGTCGTCGTCTGACAGCACTTTAGTGTGAGTTAGAAACCGTTAAGACGAAAAGAAAGTGGTTTGATGTCTAGCTCAAAAACACAAAAGGAGGCATGAAGAAAGTGTGCAAGCTATATCCATCTATTCATTTAATAGCTTGGCTAATAAAGCCTGGTGGCAAGAAGGCACCCTTTGTACTGTAACTATGTCGGCCCTATACCAACCTCCTACACTGGGGACCATTAATATTTCAGCGCTGTCAGATACACATTGCATGTGTGAGCCTCTTTAGCACTCACACCCACAGCAGAAAGAAATAATGAGCTTCTGAAAAATATGAAACAGCAAAAAGGGAGGGGAGGGAGGGCGAGAGCACGCCCGGGACTGACCAACTTCATACAACAGAGCAGCTATTGATCATAGCTCTATTTCTTAGCTGGACAAAGTGAGGGCTGTTTGAGCTTCTCTGAAGTCTGAACGCAGCCGGCAGGATTTGTAGCCATGTTTCACTCCTGTGATCCTATTGTTCCCCTTCCTGCAGTTTACTAGTTCGAACACTGCTCGCCTACACCGGCTAGACCCTACAAGCTGTCAGGATGAAGTCAATAAAGCTATTCATGTTTTTTTACTCATTTTTTTTTATGGCTGTATCAGGCAACAGTGAGGTACTGTGATCAGCTTTCAGGAACTTCTGCCAAGCTTCAATCATGGCTTAAAGACTAAACTTGTGCTGTTGGGTTTTATAAATTGTATTTTTAAGCAACAACAACAAGCAACTGTAAAGTTAGTTTTGGTGACTGATTCATTTTGAACGCATTCAGGCTGAAACTCAGTTCCAAAACTGTTCCCAGAGGCTTCTCCCACTAACCCCTTTTAACTATGCAGTCATAACCAAGAGTGACAAAACAACTTGACGAAAAAAAAAGTACTCCACACATGCACACACTGCCCTCTAGTCTACATTTCTGATCCACCCTGACAGGAAATCCACACCCAGACCATTCAAACAGAACTGGGCATAAGGGACAACCTTGGCGAGGCCCTCTATTGACCCCAGGAGATCAGAGGCAGACTGCTGGTGAAGAGTGAAGCCCTCTGAGCAGGTGCTGTGGGCTTGAGCAGCAGTCTGGCCACGGAAGCCTGGCTGGCTGGCTCCAGGCAGGACTGCTTGATTGGTTAAGCTTCATCCAATTCAGTGAGAGGAACAGGAGCGAAGAAAGTGTCATCGTCTATGAGTGCTTTGTTTTGAACAAGAACACGTGCCCAAAATAAACGTCAACAGGGCGTGTCAAGAGCGCGCCGGCATGTGACGCTCACGACCTTGATGCTCCCCGATCGCCTCTCTCGACACAAGACGCCTTTTGGAGGTTTTGAAGAGTTAACAGTTTCAACCAACTGTCGTTGGTGGCCCTTTTTCCCAAATGGAAACGTACAGAAAGAAGTCACGAGTTTGCGATTATATCTGCTGATCGCTCAGGCCATTTTTTTCTTTATTAAAACACATGCCGTGCTGCTCTTTTCTAGACATTACCCAACGGGGATTAATGCGAGAAAGCAAACGTCCAACACAGCCACCATGGGTCACTACACAGTTTTTAACCTGTCAGCTCCCCAGCACCAGCTCTGTGTGATGTCTGGTTGTGCCAGCGTGAGAGTAGAGCAGCTAACAGTATGTAGTATTCATAGCTAGCGAGTGGTCATACCGTACCCTGCCTCCTGCACGACACAGTCAGGCAGCACCAAACTGAGTGTTTCCAGAAGTGAGTACAAGACTGATGCAGATTACCTCTTCCCGCGTGCTACAAGTGAAAGGCATACACTCTATTTTCAGGAGTTCATGTGAAAAGTTTAGCGTTTTTTTTTTCCCCTGATGCCTTAATCTAGATGTTCACTTTCATTGTCATACAACAGCACAGAAATTCTTACAAAAAAAACAAAAAAAAAAAACTTATTTGAGAATTTAAACAAACAGGAACAGGAGTACCATCTTGCAGTCTAACAAATCAACCAGCAGGCCATGGCATTACCAAGAAAAATAAATCATCCAGAAACTTCAACCTTGATTGTCTTCTTTTTGGTTCACATCTTAAACAAAAAAAAATAAAAAAAAAAAAAGGAGGCATATCTCTTGGTCCAACAGACGATCACTCTGCTGTGCTCCATTTAACGAGATGAAAACACTGATAAGGTGATTGCAACCACATGACATCATTAGCGCCGTGCATATGGAGCGAATGTGTCAACCAGCATCACCATACAAGTGGAGGATGGGAAGAAACCTTGGCAATTAAATGTTGTAGTTTATAAAAACACTACGACCCAGCGGCACAACAAAAGGAGAAACAAAAAAAAAAAAAAGTTTCTCTACTGTGTGAGGTCCCTGCTGCAGTTCTTGATGTGTTCACACATATTTCACTGTGTGATGGATCTGCACAGCAGATGACATTGATGTCAGCGTGGCTCTGACACATAAGCTGCCAGATTGGTGTTTTTTTTTTCCTTTTTTTTTTTTAAGCGCGGGGGGTGGGGTGGTTATACATCTGTCTTTTGACAGTTGTTATATTTTCTATATTTTCAGACTAAAACACAACCATACACCGTACTGTGCCAAATCCTGCGTACTGAAAATTAGATGAGCTGACAGTGAGATAATCATATGGGGGCCAGCTGCTTAAAGCAAAATGCTACATTGCGCTCCAGTAAATTTCACAAAGCATGTCCAGCCTGTTGTGAGACTTGAAGAAACTACTCAAGGTGCCATAAGCTGCCATCTAGAACATTATGTGTGGACATGGAAGGCTGCTGGTAAATGTAGTGTTCTCTTTAACAGGGATCTTCCACGGTAGTGCTGAGGGCATGAGCTTGGGACACACATGGCACTGAGGGATACCAGAGCGGTCCTACCAAATCCCGTTAGGTAAGCCTGGGTTAGTGATTCCACGCTGCGAGACACTGGCTAGCAGATCCGTCACGTTCCCACTACATCAAAGGAAAGTGCAGCGCTGCACCCCCTCCTCCCCCCTCTTTCTCGCCACGAGGATCTTGCAATTGAGGGTCCAAAGGGAAAAAAGACTGAACGGCAACGGAGAGGGAGCTCACTAAACTCCCCCACCACAGCAACAAAACCCAGCGATACCATCCCGTTCCCTCTTCAAACTGATGCCCGAGATTCACAAGCCTGCTCTCACGCAGCTGGAGATCACAAACACATCTTCATACTAAGGTGGAAAAACCTGGTACTCCGTGTCTGCACCATCACGATTTTAAAACTAAGAGCACACCGCAGTGCTTTTATCTTGTCAACCATGCATTAATAAGTTTATTAAAAAAAAAAAGGGATATGGCAGAATGTTGTGGGCTCACTGGTTCTAGAGATTTGTTTAAACATAAGGAAGCAGCGTGTAAAACAGGAGTTTTTGCAAACGGGAGGGTGTTTGCGTGACAACAGCAGCACACTCTGAGAAAGGATTTTGGGTCATTTAAAAATATGCTCTGCCCATCACAGGCGCGGCGAGCTTTTTTTAGAAGCTGTCGTTTTCGATTCCCAGCCTTGATTCGTGGGACTAAAGAACCACCGATACGATGATAAGCAAACGCCTCAAAGCACCGAGTGCATCTTCTTTCACACGTCAAACCTGGTGCGATGACATCCCTGCTGCTTTGAAGATCAGACTCTGTATTATGATCATTCAGACCAAAATTGCAAAGTCTTTCATTTGTCGATATAAAGACACAGACGCTGAGCGAACAGAGCCCCTTACTGCTCTCAACAGTCATTCTGGTTTTACACAGCAAAGGTTTAAAATAGAAGAACCATAAACCATTTCATGCAGAAAACACTTTTCACCTTATCTGATGCATCTGCAAATGCTCAAGAAAGCTGTCATGGGAGAGAAACAAAACTAATCCTGATGTGGACAGCAGTAAAAAAAAAAAAAAGTGTGTGTGCTTCTGTCTGCTTAAGTCAGTGCTTCTCAAAGTGGAGTCCTTGGGTATCTGGGGAGCTGCTATCCCCGGCCAAAAGGGTAAAATAATTATAATAATGTGCTATTAATTATGCAGTTGTGCTGTGAATAAAAAACAAACAAACAAACAAAAAAAAATAAATCAGGCCAATAAAACAAGCATAATGTATCCTTTACTCCAACCATATTCACCTGTGGGCCAACAGAAACCGATAAGACTGCGACATGTCACAATTCTAGAGGACACAAATGGCTTCAATGGTATCTAAAAGTGAAGCGTGTGCTTAATAAGTGTTAGTATGATGACCCATGCAAAGGATCCCTCATAGAGCTCACACACACACACACACACACACACACACACACACACACACACACACTGCATTCCTTTAAAAATGTCCATTTGTTCATATAAAGAGCTCACAGTAGCAAACCACTGCTTTTGCTTTGTGCTTTGAGCATAGTTTACTTCTGCATACATCAGCCAAATGCATCAACAAGAAACAAATGAAGAAATATCAGCTGATTTCCTGCTTTAACTTGGATTTTTTTTTTGTGTGTTTTTTCTTCCCACAATCACCTGGTTCCTTACATGCTAATAATCATAGCCAAGGCAATGAACAACAATCCAATATGGGCAAATGTGATAATCACTTTAAAGTACACGCTTCAAATTAGATAGTAGTTCCCACCAGCATTTACCAGAAACTCAAGGTGTCTGTTGCTTTATCATCACAAAGGTATCTATTACAATCCTTACACTTTTATGCTTGGGACTGTATACTCCAAATCTTTTAAAAGCTGTAAGTTCACTTAAAGTATTCTTAACAAGCCGGTGACTCCTTAAGTTGGCTAGCTTTGTTTTAAATCCACACGTATGGGCCACTGGAATCATCACACTTCAAATTCTGAGCTCTTGCGGCGGAGTCAACTTATCAAGCTGGAAGTCTTAAAATCTGCTGACAATCAGCAACTCCCAACAGCTCCATCGCGACTGGACGGCATGTGCAGGAATGTCATGGTCAATGGAAATCAATCTAAACTACTGGGATTGAGGGCGGTGATGGGGCTGGGGATGGAAGGGAATGAAAGAGAGAATGCGCCTTTGATCTCAGTGAAAACCGATCCCAGGCCTGCAGATACTGTGGCTGCGGTGGCCAGCAGCAGAGGCAGCGAGCTGACATCAGTGAGAAAGCCAGAGGACTCATGTTCCGTGATCCTTCCACCAAGCCTTGGCTCTTTTTATTGGATAAGTGAGAGAAACGTATATAAAATGACTACCGTTTTATTGAAGACAGGGAAGGAGGAAAATTGGGGGTGGGGGTGGGGGGGAAGCAGCCATGGTAAATGAAATGAAAGCGTGGCTTTAGAAGTTTTGGCAGCAAGTATACCGCCTAACTGCCTGGCCTAATTCATCTGCAGTGAGGGGTAATTTCCTCTCACACAGTCAGCTGGTCTCCATACAGACTTCTATGAGTTTTTTCAGCACGGTGGTATACAATAGAATAATAGCTAAAATTTACCGGAAAACAAGCCCAAAAACAGAATTTGGAAGGTATCATACCCCCTTTTGAACTTATACTACTTATAAACTGAAAAGAGCAAAGCATGAGGTAATCAGGAGCTTCTTTTTCCCCTCCACAATGTCACATACTTTCACCTTCTGCAACTTTGGCAGGGAGGAAGCATTGCAATTTTAACATCATTCCATGATAGAATTGCGTGTGAATGAAGATCCTTTACACACAGCATGTGGCATCTGCCCCCGACAATCACATCTGCTTCCAAAAACCGATTCTTACAACAACACAGAGCTCACATTTCACAACTTCACCCTGACGAAACCAACTCGCATGCACTGCAAAAAGCACAACAACCGAGGGCTTTTTGTGCTTTCACTCCATGTGCGAGCGTTTCCGCGTGCGGAGACGCCAAAGCGCAGACAGACTGAAGCTGGTTGTCTTCCTGAGTGCGATGCAGAGACATGGACAAAACAGGATTAGAGTGGACAGCTGCTAGTGTGCCCTGCATTTTATGTCTGTCTTGAGGAGAAATTTGCAAACGGGACAGACACAGGAAGCCGCCAGTCAGAGACCTGCAGCTGGCCTGAAATTAATACCGTCACAGGGGCTATATCTGCAACACACGCCACCCCTGCACGGCACTATAAGCTCTTCTGCAGGGTAGCCTCAGAGACGTGATGCTGGCCTCCTCAGTTCTGCTGGGCTAATTAGAGGGTTTTCTTGGGTCATGTAGACATGCGTCGTTTAAGATTTTAACAAGATGAGAACCAGTGTATTTATCTCACAGCAATCTTGTGGAACGTAATGGCTGGCCTTTTCGTTTTTCATGGGTCATGTGCAGTTGTCAAGGGGGCGGGTTTGAGCAAAGCGTGAGCGTAAACACAGCACAACAGCAACACAAACGTGTAACACTGAAGGAGAATATTTCTGGGGGGGGTTATTCTTACGATGAAATAAGGTTTATGTTTCCAACGTGAACACTTAGAAATCTGATTTTTCCTTAAATCCTGTTAATCAACTCTTGAAGTATTCTGGGCTCAGCTGAATTTTTGCAGGAATTATTTTCTCTCAACCAAACAGTTTGAAATTGAAACAAAAAGACACAAATTAGGTTGTTTTGTAGAATGATTTACCCGCTTATTCTAACTCTGAATGCATTTTCACCCAAAAGCTTAAGGAGGGAAATCTCTGTAGTAAATGTAGCCATGCTCTCTGGGAAACGCCATGAAGAGTCCCACATTGGCTAATAATCTCTCATTTTATCCTACAATTCTCCAAATTTTTTAAAAATTAAAAAAAACAAAACAAAAAAAAAAGACACTGACAAACACCCACTGCAAGTGATCAGTGTTCAAATAGTCAACTCAAAAACACAGATTTCACCTAATCAATTTCACAATGTTCAAATTTGCAGTGGTTAGAAACAGAAAGGAGCAAGCAAACAGTTACAGCTACAAAGCTAAAAAAAAAAAAAAAAAAGCAAGCAAGTTATTTTAGGTTAAGACATAAAGAAAGGTAAATTAAGATGGGACGAGATTCTGAAAACGCTAATCTCGTTCTGAGGTGACACTCTGATTAAATCTGGCACTCGTCTACAAGCAGTCTATTTGTAGCATCACTCTGAAAACTGCAGGGGCACGTTCAATATCGTAAGTAAAATATTTTAAAGTTGAGACAGCGTGTCTCACTGCGTCTTGGTAACCTTTTTTGCAAAGGCTAGCTGCCCTCTTTCTGCTTCTTCAGTCTGACCACACTCGTTGCTGCACTGCCAGAATATGTGGCACGACTACAACATCATTTAGAATCAACTTTACCATTTAAAAAAAAAAAAAAAAAGAAAAAAAAAAGGACTTCTTAATGACGTCTTTGACATTTGGAGCCTCTCCTCATGCAAAATTTTATCCGAGGCTGGACTGGATGTGAGCAGGTGCAGAAGCAGCAGTTACATCTCGGCTGGTGTTTTATGGTCATCTTTCATGTTTGATTTTGCCGTCCATCCAACAAGGACTCATTAATAAACTATTACTAGCACCTACCATAAACAGTGTAATTAAAAAAAAAGAAAAGAAAAAACTTTAACCCACCAAAATAAATAAATAAATACTAATTTAATTTCTCAAATATATTCCTGTTCCCTGCTTCTGTATTCACTCATTCAATGCTGTCAATCATTTACTTTTCTGATAACTGAATAGTTTGTGTTTATCTATATTCTTACTATGCAAAATTGTGAAATGCTAATATTGGTGTGAACTTTCTGACTCTTCTGTTTTGGCTCACTGGCACTGACACACTGATTAACACATTTCAAGCTAAGAATCTGCCCACATATCAACAGCATTTCACATCATGAAATAATACGAGTTAAACTGAAATACTAACTTGTGGAAGGAAACAAAACAAACACACACAAAGGATAAAAAAACAAAAAAACAAAAAAGAAAACAACAACAACAACAAAATGGAGCTGGTACTGACCGTTCTGGGCATGGGCGGCGAGAGGGAGCCATTGTTCATGTAGGAATCAGTGTTCATGTTGCTCATCATGATGTAACCTGGGTAGCCCGAGTATGGATGGCCTTTACTGTACATATCTTGATGCTTTCCTAATTTAAAAAACAAAACAAAACACACACACACACACACACAGAGTAAACACGTGTCAGTCGCTGTGTGTTTGCACAGAGAACAAAAATATCAGATTCATTGGTCAAAAATTCAGCAGCTCTAATTACAGTCATATCTTATAACTTTGTGATTTTAATCAACAAACCCGATAAGTAACAACAACAAAGCTGAGTACAAAGTTGGCCTGGCTGTTTTGATGTAGTAATAATATCGCTGTCGATTGATTTAACCCCTGCCCTATTTTGCTACGGCCTTTTGTTTGTGCCTTTTCTTTCTGCCTCAGAGAGGCGGGTCATATTATGCAGCGGAACAATGGAGCCCCTCTGTGCCAATTAGCACCAATTAGAAGAACATACAGACTGTGTCAAAACAGGAGACGCCCCAACTGTTCCTCTATGCCTTTGACCTGAGAGGGGGAGCTTTGCACAAGAGGCTTCAATATAGCATTGCTCGCCACTCAAATGTGCACAGCGTAATAAGGCCTGGAGGGGCTGAGACTGCTTCTGGTATACAATATGATGGCAACATAGATCTCGTTGGAAAGAAAGCCAGTGTTTGATTTGAAGGGGATCCTATTCAGGAGTGAAAGGGGAACAAAGAGGAGACGTACTCCTCTTTAAAGCCCTAATGATGACCTGCAGCAGCGAGGTCAGACTACAATAGCCAGAGAGCAACAAGCCCCAAGAGGCTGCAACATGTTGCATGTGACAATGCAACCGGAGAGCTGAGGCACATGAGGGAATATTTGAGGAAACACTACACGAAACATAAGACCCAGACAAAAATTTGTTTTTGAGTTTAGGCTGTTGCCATAGTAATTATTCAGAAGTGCATATTTTCCTGCTTGTCCATTTCTGCAGGTACCCTCATCTACCAGGTAGGTAACAGGTAGCTGTGTTTATGAAGGTACAGCATGTCCCGACTAGACTCGGATGAGCAGAAAACAGGGGCTCTGATAAGAGAAGTACCAACAGTGTGATCCCTTCTGCGTGGTGAAAATGAGGGGCCACGTTTTCCCACCTCGACTACTAAAGCTAAAGCAAACCGTTCGAAAAATCTGGACTTTTATTGCAGCTAAATGTAGCGCTGACTGTCCTATAACACATGCTGATTTAACAAGCTCCAGATTGCGTCTCTTACCATCTTCCGGATGGTCTCTGTGTTTTTCATGATATGAATCTTGCGGTATTTGGGACTGTCTAGCTGCCTGTAAAAAAAAAGAAGAAGAAGAAAAAAAAAAAAGAAGAATCAATTAGGAAGGCCTTCAAAAAGCAGTTACACACATGCTGATGTGGTCAGACAGCCACAAACACTCCTGGGACAAACATCGTCCTGCCTATCACCAAAGCAGAGCGAGCTTACACGCGCACACACACACGCGTGCACACACACACACACACACACACACACACACACACACACACACCACTATCTATAGAAGAGTGATGGAGCAGCCTGCATCAAAGCTTGAGAAGAACCACTTAATTAAGCTTCATGTCCTTAAGGAGCTTACAAATTAACTTGTTTTCAATACCATAGGTCCACTCTCATTTTCATCTCCCAGTCTGAGCCTCCTTCTAAATTCAAATAGAGTGTATTTGTGTTAGAAATGAAATGGTTCTGTGCTAAGCGAAATAAAATTATTCTATGAAAAAAAAAAAAAGAAAAAAAAAGAAAAAGGAGGAAAGTGTCGTCTTCTTTCTGCTTACAAAAAAGAAAGAAAGAAAAATCCTCTGCACTTTGAACACCCATTTCCTTTCTCTTTTCGAATCCGAATTGGGAAGAGGACCTCTTTTTTGGAGTTCAGACCCCTCAGGATGGCTTCAAGCTGAGCGAGGGAACTTCACTGGATTCCTAATTAACATTCAGCCTCTGTCTCATGTGCCCCTAGGACATTCAGTGAGGAATGCGTACAGTTTCGTTCAAGATGTAGCCAAAAAAAAAGAAGAAGAAAAAAAAAAAGATTAACACCCCAGTAATGGCAAAACGGCAACTTAGTGATGGGGATGCTGCAGCCCGCATCCTGAGGTAGGCAGAAGGATGCAGGGAAAAAGAAAAATCACTGATGGTTCACGTTCTGTCACTTTGCCTGTGCTTATAAAAATGCCATCTTCCAAGTGCAATATATAAAGCAAGAGTGTAATAATTTGGAAACATTAAAAATTCATCTAAAAGACCCCCCCCCACTGAGACTTTCGATGCATTTACATTCACGACGAATCCAAATACATCCATACATGTAAAGATTTCTTTTCATGCACCCATCTGGCTTCTTAAAATAATTTCAGTTTGATAAAATTGAACAAAACAAATGGGGGGGGGGGGAAACAAAACAAAAACAGCCTGCTAAATAAAAACTGCAAAAACTATTTACAGGCACAGTTTAAAAGGACAATAAAAATAATGAGAAGAACGAGCCGGATTACGAGAACATCACATACTGACAACAAAATCTCAGATAACGGCCTTTCATTTAGGTGGAATTACATAAATTGTGAATGTCAAGGAAACTGATAATATTGCTGGCAAACAGCTTTTAAGCCATGTGTGCTAAATGGATTCATGTGCTGGTGTTTAAGCTGCTGAGGGTGTACCACAGCAAACACAGCCATCAGCCCTGCTTGGCACAGGCTGCTCCACAAGGCCCCAATTATTACATCTCAAAAATAGATTTTAGATTTTTTTTTTTTTTATTCTATCCAGATTTCATTCAGAGTAAAATATAACTGCAATAGAACATTACAATTTAGGCCTACAGTGATTCCAATTAGGAAGATTGCTGAGTGTTTGCATGTGGCATTTATGGGAGCATCTTTTTAAGGTTTCTGGAATTAGAGCCATGTCTGTGGCACAGCTGAAGCTACATTTTCAATGAAAGGAAAAGGAAGGAGCCAGAGGAGCTAGAAATTATGAAAAAAATAAATAAATAAATAATAATAATAATAATAATAATAATAATAATAATAATAATAGCTCTAATAATGCTTAATCCAAAAAACTAAGCAAAGGGAGGAAGATAAACATTAGTTCGGCATTTTCACTGACAAAACAGTGAATCAAAAATAGAAAGCTCATTAAAATCTTATTCCTGTAAGAGAACTTCTGTGTAAAGGCTCCTGTAGGCTTTTCCTCACTCCTTGCTGTTGGGAGCTGTGAGTTGATACCCATCTTCTCTCCCTTCATCAGTCACCACATCAGTACACACACAGTTACTCACGTCGTGGCTGTTGCTGTTGGGGCTGCTTTCTGACTCGTTGACCAGAGATGATTTGATGTCTGCCAGGTCTCCTTCCTCTTCCGAGTGGCTCAGCTCGGCGAAGATCTGCTCCTTCTGCGGGTCCCCCTCGTCTTTGAACGGGATCATTTCATCTGTGGCGCAAAGCTCCGGGTCTCCGCCGCCGCCTGATAACTGTGGCATTTTGTTACAAAGTGTTTTTTTTTAATTATTATTATTAATTGCTTCACTGAGAAAACTGAAGACAACAACGCGTGCTACCACTGTCCCGAAACTAGAGGGGGGGAAAAAAAACTCCCACTGAAAATCCGTCCGAAACGGAGTGGGGCAACCGTCCTCCCCCCCGCCCACCCTCCCCTGTTGTCACACCGGAGAGTCGAGTAAGTCACTCGGAGAGGAAGCGGCGTGCGAGCACGCTGCCGGTGTGCTTTTACTGAAGCAACAGGAGGAGCGAGGCTGCTGCCGGCGTCCTTTTTTTCTTTCCGTTTCTCGTCACGAGAGTTTAACTACAAAGCCGGACACTCAGAGCCGTAAAAAAAGTGAGATGCAAACGGGTCGGAGTGAGAGTCCAGTGCACGCCTCAGTGTCATGAGGAAAACATAAAAAGGGAAACAAACACCGAGTTAAAATCTCATCACCATCTTTTTGCTTTTCTCTTTGAAGTCAGCACGCGACGACCGCCGTGTTCCCGTAAAAATGACAACGTGAAAAAGTGCATGTAGAAAAGTGAGAGAAGATATTTCCTCGGTGGTCCGGTGACAAAGCTGCGAGCGTCCTTCTGTGCGTGCGTGTGTGTCTGTGTGGAGAAAAAAAAAAGTCAGCTGACAAAAACCAGTTAAAATGCAACTGATGGATGCGTAACTGGAAGAAACCGCAGCTTTTCTTTTCTTTTTTGTTTGTTTTTAAACACTTGGACAACAAGCGACGCAGCGAGACGCCGTGATGCCTAAAAATACATCCTCGAAGCTGCTCGGATTTTTTTTTTTTTAAAAAGCAATAAAAAAAAAAAAAAAATCACAAAAAACAATCAAAAAAAGAAGGCAAGAGTGGAAAAACGCCGTGGACCGACTTCCCACTGCTCCCGCACCGCTTCCACAGCGTAATGTAACCAGTGTGTGTATGTGTGTGTTGGTAATGTAGCCGTGCTCCCTCCTCCTCCTTTTTCTCTCTCTTCAGTCACTGGGAGGAAGGAGAGATGAAAGGGAAGCCGAGGCTCTGATTGACACCGCACCGATTGACACTCCTCCTGAGAGAGAGAGATTTATACACAGCGCACAACAAATGGGCAGACAGGAGGGGAGGAAGAAGGAGAAGAATGAGAGGAGAGGCTGAAACTTGCTGTAGATGTGATGGGTTAAAATAATGAGGAGAAATAAAAATGATAATTGAAATAGAGCAAAAATATTGGACAAGCTTAAGTCTATTTTGTTGGTGGGGGAGATGTAATTTAATCAATCTGCAAAAAGTGGCAATAGCCTGTTTTGGAAATAGGAAAAAAAAAAAAAAAAGCTGAGGGAACTTTAGGAGTATAAGAGGGCATATAGGCCCTGTTATTTATTCAGCAACATGCCTCATCATTTTTTAATCTATGTTTAAAATTATTAAACCAGGGGCATATTTGTGGCTATACAGTGCTTTTCGTGTTTTCTATCAACTCGTGCAAATGCCACATCCAATAAAACAGTGTATTCACAAAGTGTCTTCCCCCAAATGGCCATGTAATAAAATGTGATATTGCAGTCACAGGTCACACCTACATTTAAGGTCTTTTACACACTAATTTATTATTAACACATACACATAGAAATACATTTAAAAAAAAAGAACAAACAATCTGAAGGCATCAGAGACTTATCTTCTACAGTTATTACTGAGGGGCGAAAAAAACTTCAATATCAAACTGCAAACGAGCGGAAGAATATTTAAAAGAAAATTAAAAACTAGAGTACTTAAGTGTCAAATATTTAATGAGAAAATACAGTTTTAAAAGGAAAAAAAAAGTAAATAAAATAGGCAGTGGAAGTGGCTTGGTTTGCCTCCGTCTGAGCGCTAAGAGATTGCGTGAGAATCAAAGTTGGGATGGGGAGGCAGATCTTTATAAAGCGCGGAGGTGGGGTTAGCGGGGCGGAGCCGCGGCTGCCTTTGATCTTGCGGCGGCTGGCTCTTTCATCCCCGACTCCCCCCTCCTTCGCCCGCCCGCCCGCTTCCCCCACCATCACCACCACCACCTCCCTCCCTCCCTCCCCCACCCCTCTCCCTCGCCTTTGTATGACTAAATTTGGTCCGAGTGTGGAGTCGAGCCAACATTACCACGTGTGCGTTCATCCCAGCTGAGAGAGAGAGGGAGAGAGAGAGAGGGAGAGAAGGGGTTCTCTTCCGGGTAAGGAGACAGCAAGGAAAAAAAAAAAAAAGAAAAAAAGATCAAAGGCTTTTGGGTTTTGGAAGCCGAGTGTGGATTCAAAAGAGCCGAGACTGGCTGCATTCCAGAGTATAGCGGAAAGCGCGCTGCTGCTGTGCCGCCGCCTGCGCGCCGCGCGTACGCACACACATACACCTACAAGTAGGCTACGCACGAGCTTACACGCACGCCGGGACACGGGCACCAACGCACGCACAGAAATACAGCACAGAAAAAGAGAGTTAATTAGAAAGATTTCACACAGGCAGACAAGAACAAGCAAAGCTTTCATTTAAAAGACCCTTTAACATTATTTTTTCTTGTTTCCAGCCAAAAATTGTGATAGCCTACAAGGTAATAAAAAACCTTTCCCTCTCTGTAGGAACTGTCGGTTCTACTTCATTACATTGTATTTAATTTAATTATCCGGCACTTTTTTTCTGGCAGAATCTCAAATGATGCTACACCACCAGCACCAGCGCCCTAAAGCCATGCTAACAGAAGCAACCTAACTGTTTTTACACTTGTATAAATATATTTTCCTCCCCCCTGCATGTGTTCTGCATTCACCTTGGATATGGTTTTAAATCATAAAATTGGTAGAAAGAGAAACATCTGAGGGGGGTGACTTTTAGTTGCATTAAGGCCTATTAAGATACTAAAAAAGAGAGAGCACAGGCCTGCAGGGCCTAAAGTGGAAAAGATCCACAGTGTAAAAAAAAAAAAATGAAAAAGATTAAATATAAATCACAAGCCTAAATGACTCATGTTTATTCTTTGGTTTTTGGTTTATTGGCATTCAAATACGTGATAAAATGAAACGTATAAACCTTAATCCTGATTTTCTGTTCAGCATCAGTGAGCCCCAGTAGGCCCCAGTGTAACAGTCTAAAAACACACTCAACAGATTCCTACTTCATGTGACCCATTTGATTACAATTATATGCAAACACGATTTTAAATCGATTGAGGTTTAGATTTATTGCACATTTTTTTGCCAGTGTCAGATGTAAGACTTGCAGGGAGATGATGGCATTTTTGGTGGTGACAGTTCTTTACAGCAAAACCCTTCACAAATAACAACTGAACTGCTGTATGTGATTATAGCCCATGCAGTGCATAAAACAAACTATCATATAACACCATAACAATGCTCTACCTTTTATTTTATCAAAGGGTCTCGCAAAGGGTGATTCTGACCTTTTAAAACTAAATATGCGAATCAAACAGAGATAGCAGTAAATCAAGGGTCTCAGGTAGATCATTTCTTTGATTCTCTTTTTAAACTGATTTTTACACATACAACACAGCATCTGCAGAGCCCTCACGAGCGAGGGAATAAATCAGCAAACAAACCAAAGGTTAATCAAGGCATTCCCCGTGATTACAGATGAATTAACACTAATGCAAAAAAAAACATCTGGACAACTGAATCATGAAAATAAAACTGATTTTTTTCCAAAGCAATCATGACAGAGTGGCATTTTATTTAAAAATAAAAAAATGAAAGCAGTAGACAGCAGTAGAGCTGGAAATATTAAAAACATTTATCAGTAATAACAAATGGATGCCAGCTGATATAGCTGTATGTATTTTTATGTTACACTGTTGCTGCTGTTGCAGATGTTACATATTGCTGTTTTGCAGGCTACATATTAGCTTTTTTTTTTTTTTTAAGAAATTCAAATAATCTAATGTTTATTGTAATTGAATATTCTGGTCTTGTAATGGAAGCCATGAGTGAGGGAGAGATTCATTATTGAATACCCTCCACTACATGATGAGGGACCACTGCAGGGAAGTCCATCTTCCTGATTAGCAGCCCTAAGAGGAGAGGTCATTTGTTCTACAATGATGTGCATATTACACCGGGTGATATACATTTTCTTTGTTATGTATTTATCTTTTTTTATCATTTTATTTTATTTTTTGCAGCCATGGAATAATCTTGCCAATAATAAGCCAGCACAGATAAAGATAAAGCTTTTGTTTGCTGTGTAATAATTCTAGTTTTGGGACTTGATGACAAGGCAACCAGCGACAGCCTCTCTAATGAATTGCTGTCAGAACCACCTAACGCACCTTCCCATGACATGAAACTACATTATATATTCCGGCTTGGCTCCATGCATCATGGCCCTGGTTGTTAAAACAACCAGGAAAGTTGAAGTGGGAAGAAAAAGAAGGAGAGAGAAGGAAGATGGGGAGGAAAAAAAAAAAAAAAAACAGAGCTACATTAGCATTTCTCTCCTAATGAGTTCATAAGAGTGACCCCTCTGGATCTCACATGAAAAGGAAGATTTCCTGCTGCGCTGTGACCTGAATTCAGTTGTCTCTCACTTTAGATACTCCATTTTGCATGTTATATAAAGGCAGAAATATATCTATACACACGGCATAATTCATCACCAGCAGATTTTGATTTCTTTTCTCCCTCCTTTAAGACTGGTAGTCTATCTCAAGGAGGAAATAAATATTTTAATGGTCTGCACATTGTGATGAGACCCAAAGTGTTGATAAACTTAATAATGCATATTTAGCATATTTTGTTTTATATGATGTTTTTCCTCCTCTTATAAAGTTGGGACAGGATCTCGGTTTAGCATACAGGATGAATTGTGTCAAACAAAATGCTCTTTGTTGGAACAACATTCAGTCAAGGTCCTCTTTAGATCTATTATTGTCTCATCTTTTATCTGTTCTATTTTTATTGCGATGCATAACACTTCAAACAGAAATTACCCTAATTATCTCCCGTTCCCACACTGTGCTGTGTCTGTGTGTGATATCAGCCTATTCAGTGTTATCATTTGTCCTTATCAGTTACTTAAATGACTTGCCAGGTGATTTCAGTGCTGAAATCATTACTCTGCCTTCTATTCCACCTGCTAGTCATACATAACAACTTCCTTGATGTAGAAATTATAGCCCTCGCACTCGCAGCCATCTTCAAGAAAACGACAGGAAACAAACATTAAATTATGATGAAAAGGGCTTGCAATTAAAGCTGAGAAAAGACACCATTTATCAAACGTGCAAATCAAAACTGGGGGAGGTCTGGGATGAGTGATTATTGGTGCCGCCCTTTGATTGGTGGAAGATGAGTCACCTTCTTGAAGAGAAGGAAAGTGTCTTGGGGGTAAGGTGAAGGAAGCGAAGGGGAAGACCTGTGATCTATTGATTTATGGCAATGTTGTCAGAAGGCTGTCTCAGACAAACTGTCATTAAAATCAAATTATCTCCTTGAGGGAAAGGAAGGGGAATTTGTCAGGTTATGTAGATGTATTTTGTTGCAAAGCTTCAATTTTAGCATTGTGGCCGTCACCATTTTTTTTTTTTTTTTTTGCACAGACTGTATATAAAAGATAGTTGTAAAGAAGACAGCCTTAAACCAGCTTTATTTTTTATAGCCAGCAGAGGGCGACTTCTCGAGTCATGAAAGACTTCCAGTTTTTCATGACCAGTGGGTGATGTCACAGTAGCTATATCCATCTTTTTATTCAGTCTTTTTTTTAAAGCCAGAAGTGAACATATTTGGACATGGGTTATTAGCTAATGCTCGAAACTTGGTTAACAAGCTGATAGACTGCATGGATGCAGAGACACAAGTACTGGCTACTTTGTACTTTTAAAAAAATACAAATGAAATAGTAGACTTATTCAAGCACAAATGTCTTGGATTGGGTGGCCAATTAACTATAAAGCAAGTCATATTATGTGTCAGACAATTGCTCCAATTGTTACCAACACCACAAACAATGTTGTGACTTGAATTAGTTGAGGTGAAGCCAAGTAGACAGCTTGTTATGAATAGGGAAATTGATTTGTTTTTGGAGAAGCCTAAAGTGGCACTTCGAAGAACTGCAGTTCCATATTGGCTTCTTATTTTCAGCCCCGAAAGATGTTGCTTGGTCAGTGTGACTTTAACAGCTTTATTAACATGTTCAAAATGTTAGCATGCTAACATTTGTTACTCTAGGCAATACAGCCAAAACATAACCCTGACCTGATATTGGCAGCAGCTAAAAATTGCATTATTTCTGCATTTGAAAAAATGTACTTGAAAAACAAGTTTACTCAGGAGGTTCCACTCCTCCTCACACTGTACAAATTACCAGTGCACAGACTCTCCTATTGTCTTACAGAGATTAAAACTGATTCACACCAAGTGGCATGTGACTCCACCCTCTCATACTCACCAGTCAGTGATGCTGACAGAAGCACTGAGCTCACTTCTCAGTGAAAGGAACAGCTTAGGGATCACCTTTCCTCCGGGACTTGGCTCACTCACATTCTCCAAGCTTCAAAAAGCAGAGCGCTTGCGTGCCGCCATGAATCACTGGACAACACTGAACAAACATACACATGAACAGACAGAATCTCTATTTTGTCTCTGGCTGCCCTCACTGACTCAGCACACAGCATGTGCACGTAATGCAGTGATACTCAAAGGTGCTACCTCGCTGCAGCCAAAAGAGAAATCCTCTGGGGCATCTAACATAACAGACAGTCTTTCTTCTCTCTGTGTGTACATGCAGCCCTATCCTGCTATCACACCTGAAGGCTAATTTACAGGTTAACACTTGGCTGACCCATGTGTCTTGAAGAAAACTGTTGGTGAGGGACTTTATCTGCACACTTCACCTAGCTGGGAATGCCACCTTCTCTCCAATGAAGTGTCAGTTTGCAGGAATCTTTGGAAATCTGTTGAGCTTGCTCGTTGTTTCTTTTGTTGATTGGGCTTTACGAATGAGCAGATGTCACAATGCAGCGCAATGATTTTGGATCTGTTTAAGAGAAAATCAGTTTCCCTCTAAGTAAAGGTTTCCTTTGGTTACACTGTGGGAAAAGGAAAGGTCTGAACTGGTGTGATCAGGTTGTAGAGGCATGACAGGGCCCCCTTTTTTCCTACACAGGGCCTCCATGTCCAGAGGCTGGTCAAGGATCACCACCAGCTGTCCTGCACTATGTGCTGCTGTGTTGTGCAGCATTCTTCATGTCCAAAGAGAAAGTGGTCCAGTCCTCAGCACACACAGATACTCCCTTCACCCCGCCGTGTGTTATTGGAGAAAGCAATGAACACTGCTTCAAGGCCTGCTGTGTCAGGGTCAAGGGTCAGAGCTGACCTGCTAAGAGGTCACAGGGCCCCCATCCAGTCTGTAATCAAGCACACAGCACACCTCGCTGACCCTGCTCCTCCGGCCGTGCCCATCGCCCAGCCTCAGCGCATCTCAGCTGCCTGAGATCAAACAGAGAGCAGCAGTACCTCTGGCCCTTGTGTTATCAGCCTGGGTGTCTCATCACATCAACACGCAGGGCTAAACAGTAAACACTGTCTTTCTGGTTTGGCTCACTGTGTGTGTGTGTGTGTGTGTGTGTGTGTGTGTGTGTGTGTGTGTGTGTGTGTGTGTGTGTGTGTGTGTGTGTGTGTATACAAGCTTGTATACATGTTCGTATGGAAGCTTGACTGCATGTGAAGGTTATCGAAGGCAGCTGGGTTGGGTAAGGTTTAGATTTTTTTTTTAATAATTCTGGCATACATTTTAAACTTAACGAAACAGCGGTTTGGAAACCAAAATGTGTTAAAAGAAAACAGGAAGAATAAAAACATGCAATAATTGATTTTGGCCACTAGGGGCAGTGCAACAAACTGCAAAAGTTAAAAGTAAAATACTCTGCCTTTCTCTTCTTTGCAGCCATTGACTTGTTGTGTGACTATACCTCAATGTCAATGCAAGTTAATTGCAAAACACTGAAAAATACCTGAAAGCTGCATTTGAGTGAGATGCTCTACCAACAGGGTAAAGAACAGTATAAGCTTCAGTGTTCAGAGAGTGATGGTTTTTAGTTCCACACTAAGTTCTGCATGCAACAAATGAGACAGAATTTATACGTTTTTGTTGTTATACCGTGACTAGTTTTGAGATCACAACGTTTTCTGGGTTGTGACCCTATCGCGTTTTTTCCCCACTGATGAGTCACATCCAAATGTCAGTTTAAACTCCCAAATCTGCAATCTAAAGCATTTTGTCAGTGCAGAATTATAGTTATAATTAATATCAACAGCTCACTAAACATAGAGTTCCTCGGGCATTGCAAAATCGGATGATTTTAGCCAATGTTTTTGTTAGCATTTCAGCCCTTAGTTGAACATTGTGGGCCAACCATTATTCCCTCCAGTGATCATGAATTTTAGAGTAATTCACACTGTGATCTACATGTCATGGCCATAAAAAAAAAAAAAAAAAGTTTTTATGTGACTATTCTGCAGGTCTGTCGTGCCTCCTTATTTTGGCAATGTTTTTGTCTTTAACAGCTCAACTCCTAAAAAATGTTTATACCCAAAATAATTTTACATGTAAATTTTCCAGGTAATTTTGCTACAGAAGAATATATATATATATATATATATATATATATATATATATAAATAAAAATTTGTAGAAATTGCACAGAAACACTCATTGGATTGTGTACACATAGTTTAGGCCATTTGTTTCTTTAATCATTTTTCTTGTTTGGCGGTTAAATAAATTGTGTCATTCGTAGGCTCTGTTAACTCTAGCAGTGTACAGTACCAGAGTTAAACAAGCAAATGGAGCATTAGTTGACCTGTGTGTGTTTATTTTGTACGTCTCTATGGCTTTGACAGGAGACGTCTCATAACATATTACTTTAAACTGACATTCACCTTAGATTAAATTATTTTTAGCAGGGTGAAACCCATGGTTTGTGCCTTGCTTAGAACAGGGATTTTTATTTATTTATTTATTTTAAAAAGGCTCTTTGTCATATAAATTCAGAATGCTTTGGACTTTGAATTGTTTTTTTTTTGATGATCCAAGTCAAGCGCAATTATGTTTCATGCTTGGCATATGACTGATCTGGGTTTACTTGAGTATCACTTTACATCTGTGGACCCAGTTTAGGCATTTCAGTAGCGAGATGAAAGATCACGATGACTGTAAGGGCCCACTGCTAAAGGCAGCCTGTGAAAACAGGCTAAGCAAGCAATATTTAACCAGACTGGTAGCTGATTTCCTGTGAGCAGTAGGCTACACCATCAGGATATTAACTGTTAAAACCACTGGGGTGTGATGCTTGCTCGTGCTGATTGATTTCTCCTTGTCTCACAAAGGAAAAGTCCATAATTCCCAGGAGTTGTTACTAGGGAGGAAAGCATTTCCAGACACAGGCACATGCTGCCAATTTGACAGGTTTAGCTGGGCACCTTGGCTCCACTCCTTTGTTGTATTTAGAAAGCATTAGGTGAGTATATTTTTTTCTTTTTATAAACAGGCTGTTAAACTCTTTCAGAGTAGGGAAATAACTCATTTTTTTCTTTGTTTAAGGACTCCCCCCCCCTACACACATTTCCCAACACGAAGAAATTATTGCAAATGAGTCATTTCTTCTTGGCAGGCCTCAGGCTAGGGGGAAAAAAAGAATAGCTGTAATCTTGAGAAGACAAATGTGATTTACTTAGCCTGTCACCACTTTTAATTACCTTTGATAAAAAGCGGCGATTGCGGATTTTGGAACTTATTTTCCTCTAAAAAGTTCATTTTGGGAATTGCATTGTCTTCAGCATGGCGCAGAAGCTATCCTCTCGCACACGTGCAAACACCACTTGAAAAGTTCTGTGTGGAAATTGAATGCGTGTCAGAAAAGATTTTGGAAAATGTGCATTGAGGTTTATGTTTACGTGCATGCATGACTTCATGTGTTGGTAAATGAGTGTGTTATTGTTCTCGTGGGTCTGGGAGGGAAGATCAAAGGCAAGTCTCGTCTCTCAGTAACTGGCCTTCGCTTCTGCGCTGACTCTAAACTGAAAATGTCATATTTTCCCCCTCCCCATTTCCTCTGAGCCCCAACATGTGGTTGCAGGTAATATTTCTGGAGTGCAATGCATACAGCAGGGGCGGCCTGGGTCCAAGCATCTACAATTAATCTGCAGCTTGTTTTGTCTTGTTGCTAATTTTATTACAGCTTAAATATGTGGCCAAGAAAGCATATGAACTCTTGGCCTCAGTCTCACCCAAATTGTGGGCCAATTTGAGCCAAGTTTGAGACAGTAAAATCCCAAAGGATGTATAGTAAAGTGGCTGTGCTAAACTCCTTCTTGCCCTGCCATCTGCTTCATAAAGTCTAGTCACGAAAAGGCCTGTGAGAGTAAGATTTAGTGGCACCGCACCTTAAAGACATTTCAGAAAGTCAAGCCCGGCCAAAATGTTCTGTAAACATTTGAAACATGTTTCCAGATTTCCTTGCGTGTAATTAAAATGTATCAGGAAGGTATTTTGTTCAGTGGTGATGTACTGCCCCGGCTGATTTTTTTTTTTTTCTTCCTTTTCCAGTGTTTCCACCGCTGCTAGTGTCATTTGCCTTCTTCTGATTCCTGGCTTTGACTTGAAATTATTCTCATAAACAAGATTCTCTCTTGTGAATTTCTGTTTTCGTCTTCATCCAGTACCACCCCTGGCTAAATGCTTCATATGTCTGAAAATGCCAGTCCTGTTAGGCTCACCGTTTCAGACGCAAAGACAAAGAGAGAAAGGCCACACAGTGATTTAGGAGAGATAATCCGCCTGAAGACGACACTCCCAATGTGTGACAGAATTCCCTCCCATTTCACATAAAACATGTGAATGTATTTCCTCTCTTTATAGACTGCCACTGGTCCAGGTTCAGACTTAAAAGACATTCCCAACTTCTGAATCGAGCCCTTGGGCCTAATTTTTATATTGTTCCTTGCTTTAATCCAACACATTGAAAGGCTATTCTCATGTTATGAGAATTTCCCAGTTCACAGATAAAATAACTGTTATGGAAAGAATCCAATTCCTCCCACTCCTACCTACAAGGAATTTTAGCCAACTTAAGATGATATAGTTAATTATGAAATGCTATAATTTTATTTATTTTTTTTATCATTAATGGCAAGTAAAGTCACTTCATGTACAGTGCTATGAAAAAATATTTGCTCCCTTAGTGATTTCTTAGTTTTTATTGTATATTGTAGATTTATTTGTATATTTGTCACACACTGTCACACACACTGATCATCTAATAAATTTTAATAGTAGACAAAGATAACCTGAGTAAATACAAAATGCAGGTTTAAGTTATGGGTTCATTGATTAAAGGAAAAAAAGTTAGGCAAACCTACCTGGCCCTGTGTGAAAAAGTAATTGCCCCCTAAACTTAGTAATTCATTGTGCCACGCTTGGCAGCAGGCCCACTCTTCTTTGCCGAATTGTTTTAATTCATCCACATTGGAGGGTTTTTGAGCTGTTTATGGTTCAAAGCATCTTAAATGAATCCAATGATTTGAGTCCAGACTTTGAATAGGACACTCCATAAACTTTATTTTGATTTTTTTGAGCCATTCAGAGGTGGACTTGCTGGTGTGTTTAGGATCACTGTCTGGCTGGATAACCCGAGTGCTCTTGAGCTTCAGAGCATGAACTGATAATCAGACACTCTCCTTCAGGAGTTTCTGGTAGAGAGCAGAATTCATGGTTCCATCAATTGCAGCAAGTCTTCCAGGTGCTGAAGGAGCAAAGCAGCCCCAGACCATCACACTAGCACCACCATGTTTGACTGTTGGTGTGATGTTCTTTTTCTGAAATGCTGTGTTAGTTTTACTCCACATGTAACGGGACTCAGACTTTCCAAAAAGTTCAGCTTTTGTCTCATCAGTCCACAGAATATTTTTTGGGGGGGATCATCACGATGTTTTTTGACAAATGTGAGACGAGCCTTTGTGCTCTTTCTGGTCAGCAGTGGTTTTCTCCTTGGAACTCTCCCATGGAAGCCATTTTTGCCCAGTCTCTTTCTTGAATTATGAACTCTGACCTTTACTGAGGTGCGTGAGGCCTGCAGTTCTTTAGATGTTGTTTTGGGTTCTTCTGTGACCTCCTGGATGAGTCGTTGATGCACTCTTGGAGTAATTTTGGTAGGCTGGCCACTCCTGGGAAGGTTCATCACTGTTCCAAGTTTCTCCATTTGTAAATAATGGCTCTAACTGTGGTTTGCTAAACTCCCAAAGCATTAGAAATGGCTTTATAACCCATTACAGACTGACAGATGACAATGACTTTGTTTCTTATCTGTTCTTGAGGTTGTTTTTTTTTAGATTGTGGTTTGATGCGCTGCTTTTTGAGATCTTTTAACCTACTTCACTTTGTCAGACAGGTTCTATTTAAGTAAACAGGCCTGGGTGTGTCTAGTGAAATTGAACTCAGCTTTCCAAAAATGTGGTTAATCACAGTTCATTCATGATTTAACAAAGGGAGCAATTACTTTTTCCACACAGGGACAGGTAGGTTTGGATAGCTTTTTTCCCCCCTTGATATATGAAATCATCATTTAAGAACTGCATGTTGTGTTTACTCTATTGTCTAATATTACAATGTGTCTGATGATTTGAAACATGTAAGTGCGACAAATATGCAACAAAAAAAAGAGAGAGAGAGAAAAAGAAATCAGGAAAGGGGCAAACACTTTTTCACAGCACTGTATGTGCCTTCCTGCTTTGTGTAGAAACAAATGTTTTTATCCTGCCTCAATCATATCTCCTTGAACACAAAATGGTGTTTGTCCTGGTATTTACATACATAGATACAACATGAATATTTAGCTATATTTAGACAGAGCAGAGGTCTCGTATACAGTCCACGGAGGGTCTGATTCAGCCCTCTGGGTGCAAAAACTGCAAAGAATGACATAATTATTTTTTTCCTTTTTACTGTCTTATAAACCACGCAAGCCATTGAGAATGGATCACGTTATAAAAGTTATTGTTTGAACTGGTAACCTCATGCTATAAGATTTTAGTCTGAAAGCCTACTTACTGTTAAATAAATTACTCATGGCCTACCTGACCAACCTGAAGTAGGATGTTTAAACCAAGCAACTGTATCAAGAAGTTTCTTTGATTTGCACAGCTGTGTTTCTTTGTGTAGATGATCACATTGCACCTTTTTTTTTTTTTCTTATGACTTCTCATGCTGTTCACAGTCTGTTTTCTGAATCGATGGTTCATGAAATTTACACTAGATAAAAGAGAAAAAAATGGACATTTTTATACATTTTTAGATTTTATTTTTCCACTTATCTAACTCTCCTGCAGCAAATACAGACATTTCCCCAAAAAAGCGAACATCCACAGAGACAATAACAATATCCAGTTAGTGAGATTTTTTTTTTGCCAAGATTTCAAACCTATCTTGAGATCATTAACCTGAGCGTTGTTGCTGAGACTTTGAACCTCATCATAAAGTCTGAATGCGGAGTGTCAGAGGACCTACATGAGCAAACACCTAAGAGAAGTGAAACATTTTAATGAATCCCTGAAAGAGAGAAGGCAAAGGCTTTCGTGCATCCAGCCAAACTGCATGAATGGAGACATTATTAGTTTTAGTCTGCGGCCGACCTTATGTATAACTGGACAGTGCTGGCAACCCAGCATGAGTGCTGGAGCAGTGAATATGTGTTTTAGGCACCCTGACTGCTGCTTGGCTTCGGTGAATTAGCAGATCTGTCCAGATGCTCAGCGTGATCTGTCATAGGGGATCGGGCTGGATCACAGTGGGTGAAAATGAAATGAATCTTGCTCCACTACAACATCGCACAAGTGTTTCTTCTCAATGATTCAAGAAACGATTAAATAAGAAGAGCAGACAAAAGGAAACTATGTGCATTGTGGTTGTTTTATGATGTGAGAATGATGGGTGGGGAATCCTTTGTTCTTTCAAAATGTAACGATTTCTCAGAGAAAAAAAAAATTCTGCCGTCATCAAGACTAGTAGTGAAATTCTCCTGGAGAGTCCAATTAAAACATAGCGTTTTGATGTATATTTAAAACTCCTTAATATATAATATAACCTTAGAGTTAAGCATTATCATTTTATGAGGCCTAAGTTTAATCCCCTAGCATTCAAAATCAAGATTTTTTCTAAGGAATGAAAACAGAAATAAAACAAAGTTTTTGAATGTTTGCATTTTCACACTACATAATCTGTAGTGGCGCTTCATATCATGCCATGAATATTAAGATTTAAAAGAGATCACATGTTTTTGGGCAGGTCTTACAAGGACAAACAATTTAAAAACAAGAGACAACTATTCAGAATATGTGCAATTATGAAAAGACAGGAAAAAACAAATGCCCTCTGCCTACACTTACTATTTAAAGCAGATGACACTGCTTTAGCATACATTACACATGCTTATTATCTCCCCTAATCACGCTTTTTGTGCGCCTTATTGCGGTGTTGCTTAAGACGGAGAGAGCAGGGGGCTCCTTTGTGTCAGAGCTAATGATGTCCCTTTGTGATAGGGCTGGGTGTGAGGGTTGAGGACACTGGTATAGACTCCGAAGAGTTGTTGTATGAGTCTTAGTGTGACTGGCAGCTGCAGTAATCCGCCCTTTGTGTCTTCAGCAGGGCCCCACTGAGCTCCCCTGACAGGGACCGATGTACCCAGCTCCACCAGACAGCCCAGATGGGCTGAGTGACACAGGAGGAGAAGGAGAAGGAGGGCGGGGTGCTGAAAGCATCGAGATAGCGAGGGAGAGAGAATAAGAAAGTCAAAAAAAAAAAAAAAGGAGGAGGGAAGGAAAGGAAAAGAAAGAGAGAAAGGACAGAATTGGGGTCAAAGAAAATCTAAAGCAGAGAGAGTCTGTTCCTGAAAGCTTTGTGACAGCTCTGTTCCTGCTAGGACAGGATAGGCTCAGTGGCTTTAGATCAGGGCTGGTTAGCTTGCCCAGAATTTGGTTTTTGTTCTGTTACTGTCACCCTGAAGCATGCCAGTGTAATCCTTCTGATTGGTGGAGGCATTCTGAGTAAGCACAATTAAATTCCAGTCTCGCACACTATTAGAGCAATGCACACACTCTCCACCTCTCTTACTTTCACAGACAAGTGTTTATTTACACTGAGTGGTCTGTCATGGCATCTTACAGGGCCAGAAGTCTTTCTGTAGCTACTTGTGGTTTGTGTTTGTCTCATCTCATTAGCATCAGTGATGTGGTGCGTGGGTTTCCTCGATGACTGTGTGACTAAATGAAAAACTGCGTACTAAGCTCCGGTAACACGTTTCATGTCTGCCATGACCACATCCTGTTTCACAGCGTCATAAAAGATCGCTGACACAGCTTTGCTTCTCTCTTGGTGAAATGTGGTGGGGTTTAAAAGTCTAAGAGCACCATCCAAATCTGCCATGATTTCACGTGTTTGAGTATTTAAAAACAGACGTGTAAAACGGATAAGCAACATTTAAGTTTATGCCCTGTGAAAACGCACACCTAAACTCCTTTACCAAAAAATGCCAGATTTCCTTGTATTTGTTTAATTGTTGTTTCCCATTCATCATTCAAGTGAATCAACTTCTCCTCTTATAACTATGGCTATGCCTCAAGTTCCCAGCAGAGCATTACTTACCATGTGGACCCATGGTGAAACATGTTGGTGCGAATATTTACATTCAGGATATGTTTGCTACTCTTGTGTCATACACCTCTACCAAACCCACTCTACTCTGACAGAGGTAACAAGAATTCATGTTGCAGCTTTGCAGGAAACTACCTGAAGACTGAAGAAGACTGAGGTCTGATGACTGCGCAGTCACAACTTCTAATCACCCCTGCAAATATCTGTAAAAGCAGAGCAGGGCGTTTTTTTGGCACAGCTTCACCTACTTCCAAGAACAGATAAGGAAAACACTGCACCTCTTTAATCTGCAGATCGTTAAGGCCTCAGTCACGCAGGCCTTGAGACTGGTTGGCGACCCCCACACCCCCCATCCGTATGTGAATTCCCTGACTGGTTGGTGAGTCGCTTCTGGAGGTTGCTGGCTGCTGCTGTGAAATCAGTTGCTCACACACACACACACACACACACACACACACACACACACACACACACACACACACACACACACACACACGGCAACCATGGGTCACCAGGGAAAAATGTGTTTTTCCCAACATGGTGCGTGGTTGCCAGCAGTTGCTAGGTGAAATTAGTCACAAAGGTATATGGTGCTGCGCTGGACGCCTCATTATGATTGTTTTGGTAATTAGCAGAATGCCGCAGTTGTCTGATTACATGGGCACCAACTTGTCTGCCATCACTTGCCAACTATTCTTCGAGTGGAAGTGAAACTTGAAAACTGGAAACGGAGGCTGTTCACCTTCAAAGTAAAAGTTGTGCCATTTGAAAGGTGTTGGTTGCAGCAGTAGGGTACAACTTTCAGTTTGGAGGTGAACAGCCTCCGTTTCCAATATAGAAACTGTGGAAACTGGTCGGTCTGGAAACTGCCAACTAGTTGGCCATTGTTTGCAGATGACCTGAGAACTTCAATGCAAACTATAGGGGACCGTGGCTACCTCTTAGTGACCATAACAGTCACAAGTAGGTTTTTGGTCCAACACCCTCTTTACAACTGATTTCACCCCAGCAACAGCCAGCAACCACTTGCTAACTGGTTGCCTGGGGTAGGGTGGGACAAGGTCATCGACCATTCGCTAGGTGTGTGTCACTGAGGCCTAAAGAAGTGAATTTTTGGTAAGCTGTGATGCGGCTGATCAAAAAAAAAAAAGCAAAATCATTAGCAATATAGAGCTGTTTAAAGCATTTAAGAAATGCTGTATCCTTGGTGTGGGAATTTTTCTAAACAGCTCATATATTTAGTTGTCTGTTACCACTGTGACAATTACCACAAAGACTAGGAAAAAAATGTACTCAGTGATTTTCGCCATATAGAATCAATTATAGTTCATATGTGCAGTCGAACCAGTTAGAAGGTGCATGCCGACCTGTTAAAATTTCCTACCAGACTGTTTGCTGGGCACTGATGACAATCAATAAGTGGTCTAAATATGTTGGTCAGTTAGCAACAGAGTAAAAGCCAAATAAACCTCCCAGTGGAAACAACAATTTCCTAGAGGCTTAAGAGCAAACCCATACCTAAAGTCCTGCACCACGATATTATCTGCTCTTACTGCAACCAAGATGACAGGTCTTTGATTTTAGCGTCAATGAGCACTTCACTTGAGACATCAAACAGAACATAAAGCAACTGGGATTTGAGAGTGATAGAAACCTCATTGATCTTCCGCTTTCTTCTTAATTTATATTTAACCATTGGCTTGGCACCAAAAAAGATTGTGTTTATGGCCTTCTAAAATCCATCATTAATTTCTTACTGCTAAGCCCAGGCCAAACAATGTCATAAATAATGTTAATCGCACATGAAACCGGGTGATTTCACCGTCAACATTTCTTCAAACAGCACTGTATTTACCCCTGCTCCCACAACAAGCTGTTGAGCCTTAAAGTCTTGCTAGTACACTGCAAGAAGGAGAAGTAAGTGTCTGCATTGAATTGCATGAGCTTAAAATGGGAACTTGCTCAGATGCGTTGGGAAACTAATTGGTAGACAGAAAAACAGCAAACAGCTTTGGTGCGGGGAGCCGGGTCAGAGTAAATTCACACAACACAAACTCTGTTAAATAATATGGACTGCATATTCAGACATGATGGTGTGTGTGTGTGTGTGCGTGTGTGTCTGTGTGACTGTGTGTGTGCACAATGGCAGTAGTAAATGAATTCATTAATTAAACAGTCTAGTCAAACAGAATTTTTCCTCAGACAGGAGGAAGAACGTGACTTTGAACTAAGTGAAGCCACAAAAAAAATGTTGACAGGGTTTGGCTTTTTTTAAAGTTGATGTTTCAGACTAAAAAAAGGGTAGAATATAATTTGTTTATTTAAAAATATATATTTATATTTTTTAATTGAATATGCAAAGTGGCTAATAAAATAGAACACAACAACAAACTTTTAGTGCTCACTTTTTAGGCACTGGATAGCTTTGAAATACATCTCATATCTATGAACCTGTATCTGCCCTCTTTCCCCAGAGATCTGCAGACTGAGCTCTAAAAGTTTGTAGATTTTACTGTCCGAGAGCTCACGCTATGCAACTCATGCTATACTCATTTATTCATGAAGAGATGAATAACATCAGATACATAGGATTTATTTATAGATTGATTTATTTATTTTTAACCCTAAGTATCTGATGTTATTCATGCTGCTGTATTTACTTTCTCTGAATGCATGCCCTTTGGCCTCGCTCTCATGTTGTCTGTATTTTAGTGTGAACCCTGCATTAGCTGCTCAAACCTTTTCCGTACTCCACAAATGATCATTTGACATACTAACCCACTGTTTGCTGTGACTGGCCAGGCGCCAGGAAGCAAAGAGGGGTTCGTGTCCTCGCTGCAGTTCCCTCTCTCTTTTTTAATTTTAAAAACAATTATTTCTGTCACTTTTTGTGGCCTTTTCATCCCAACATTAAAAACAGCTACACACCCTTTAGATGTGGTCAGATGGCAAGCTAGTTTATTATGAGGATGCTGGCACTTTTAGGTTCTTACTCTTGCACTCTCTTGTACTTCTGTGTGTGTGTGTGTGTGTGTGTGTGTGTGTGTGTGTGTGTGTGTGTGTGTGTGTGTGTGTGTGTGTGTGTGTGTGTGTGTGTGTGTGTGTGTGTGTGCCCCTCTGTGCCTGTGTGAGATGTCAGATGTGTTAAATGAAGGGCGGTGAGTGAACCAAATCTGATGCGTCCGCTCTATAGATTTCCCAGTTTGGGAGCGGATTAGAAGTTGGAGAGCTGCACATCCACCCTTCTATCTCTGTCTAATTGGCATGTCATAATTATAACTCCACAAAGCCCTGTGATGTCTGGACACCGAATGTGTAAAACTAGGTGTCTTTACATCCCACACTCTCCCAGTGATGAAATGTCCTGTTTGAGGCCTGCAATGTTGCTAGTTTTGGAAACCAAAAACCTTAGATCAGGTTACATTTCAGCATAATCAATGCCTATCACTGTCCAGTAGCTCACTTTTTCCTCTTCCTTGAACTACAAATGTTATGTACATGCAGAAAGATCTGAAGAAAACCAGCTGCAGGACTACAAACAAGCAGCACAAGTACAAAAAAAAAAAAAAGTGGTATGACTATAAAGGGTGCAACAAAACTTTCCAGGGAGTTTATGCTAGTTTCACATAAGTCATATTTTAGCTTGGTCTCAAGTGTAGCTTCATGAACATGATGAAATGGCCTTTTAAAGTACTCTCAGAGGACCCAACACTTCAAGGGCTTCTTAGAACCCGCACCACTGCCTTGTATCACCCCGGGAGAGGGAGAGAAAAGAGGGCCAAAGAGAAATAGAAAGAGAGCGCAAGAGACAGCAAGCAAGAGGGAGAATACTCTAAAAACCGAAATGCAAAAGAGTCAGAGGGGCTGAGATGAGCAGAGAAACCCTCACAGAAAAAAAAGAAACTCAAAATGAAAGAGCACACAGCCCAAAAAACTTTTACTCTGAGCTGATCCTCAGATCAGATGAGATAAGAGCACAGTAAGTTCACTCTCTGCTTGCAGCTGAGTTCAGGCATTTCTTTTTCCAACTAACTGAATGTAGGACTAAAAGGAGGACCAGAGGAAGAAGAAGGCAAGAGCACTATGAGCGTGCCCACTAGCTTTTAGTCAGGAAGCCTAATGAGTTCCTGTGGGATGTGGGCCGCCTATCAATCATCCTCATTCTTCTCCAACACTTTTCCGCGTTGTCCTGCACATGAAGAACCAAGGGGCATGAAATAATTAAAGATGGCCAGCCAGCCACAGTGTGACTCGGTTGTCTGGCAGAGGAAGGAAGTCACAGGGAAGCGCGCTCGGGTGAGGGGACATTTGAATTAGTTGGATTAAAGGTTCGGGAAATACTGTACCCGCTTTCACGACAGCGCTAAAATGTGACAATGAGGTAATAGTGTTTCAGCATATTGCGTAATGTCGCCGTGATCCCTCGCTTATTGTGAAGGTGATGAAAGAAAAAAAGTGGTGAGCAATGGATTCAGCGAATGATGAAAGGGAGCCCCTGCTGATAGGGCAGCTGTGAGGCTTTTTAAAAGACAGGATGGCAGAGAATGAGAAGGAAAGGAGACAAAAATTGATAATGATTTTTTTTTTTTTCTTTCAAAAATAGGCTGTGCATCAAATTTCATGTCTGTCATGAAATATTTATCAGTCTTCATCTATACAGTAAGCGAACATGTGCAGGGGGTTGGTTGCAGACCATGTAGCCAATTAACATTTCTGTACCATCCACATTTGGGCTTAACCTCCTTTTTTTGGGGAGGGGGGGGGGGGGGGGGGGGGGGGGGGGGGCTTTAAATGAAAATAAGGAAACACATAAATAGGAGAAGAGGGTGCTGTGGGAGTGGGGAGCCAAAACAAAATGAGCCATCCCCGAAACAAAACAAGAAGAGGATTTAGTATCATCTGCATGTGAATAGATCCTGCCTAACATCGGCAGCAGCAGTAAGGGCTTTATGTAATTGCCTATGAACAATGTCACAGAACTGGCAGATTGGGGGAGGGACAGCAGAGAGGGTCGTGCGATGAGAAACATCTTTATGTTAGAAGCAGAGTTGCAGCTGTATGACTCTGCAAGTCCAAATGTAACCGTGTTACCTTTTTAGGTTTCATGGTCATCAGAGCAAGTGAAGGTGAAGGGAAACTGTGTGTATGTAATAGAAAGGTTTTCGTGACTTATTTAATTTAATTTACTTTTTTTTTTTTTTTTTGATGTAAACAAGTTTTTGTCTATGTCAAAATAACAGCTGACAGTACAGCAAAATTGTTCCACCCTTCTGATCTGCTTTTAGAAATTTAGTAACATACTAACTATAACACAGTTCCTGGGCCCAAGCTTCTACTTTGCTTTTGCCGACTCTCATCTTTCCAACATGCTCCAGCACTGTGTCATCTGAACTGATTTTAGTCCAAAAATCAGTATTCCTCGACACCATTATTTTTGATGCTCCATAAAAGACGAATCTTTGTCTGTAAAGCTGCGTTTTTTATTTAGATAAAACGCTGGATAATTTTTCAGTTCAAACCCAGCAATAACATATAAACTGCTACCTTCGTGTTATGAAGGGTCCCATCTCTCCTGGCTGTTTTCTGTGCACTCGGAGGTGCTACACTTCACTGACTGACCCTCAAAGAGGACTATTAGCAGAAAAAATCTAACCCTCATCTTGAACCTTCTAAAAGACATTACAAGAGGAATCTGAACTTACTAGGACTTTGTACAAGGGAACTTACATGTTAAATTTGGACATCTGTGTTCTCACCTCTGTCAGGTAATGTCCAGAAAGGTCCGGGGTTATGAAGTCTAGCTGGAGGAATGGATTCTCGTGTATTCGTGCATTTACCAGATTCCAGTACACTGCACAAGAGTCAGTGATAGTCACAAAGAGGACCTCCACTTGCAACTAGAGTTGTTGCTGGAGGTTGCTGGGTGAAATTTGTTGCAAAGAGGGAGAGCGTGCTGCACTGAAAAACTTAATCATGATTGCTTTGGTCATTAGCAGATTTTCACTGTCGCCTGTCGTTTGCATGGAAGATGCCAAATTCTATGCAAACACTGGCCAACTACTTGCCTAATGGTAATAAAACCTGGAAAAAGTTTATTTTATCACCTAGTACTGCCAGCAACCACTCACCAACTGGTTGGGGAATAGACATTTGGGGTCGCACTAAGTGGGGGGGTCACTAAGTAGTCTCTTGGCCTGTGTGTCAGAGCTTTAGCAGTTGACTGGCAGCAAACTCTTGCAACCATTGCCAACTGATTGAGGAATACACATTTTTCCCTAGTAACCAGCTATTGCTGGTTGTTGGGGATGGCACGGTGGTGTGGTGGTTAGCACTGCTGCCTCACAGCTAGAATGCCATCTACAAGGTCTGGATTCGATTTCACCTTGGCCCGGACCTCCCGTGTCTGCGTGGGTTTCCTCCCACAGTCCAAAGACATGCAGTTACTGGGGTTAGGTTAATTGGTCACTCTAAATTGCCCATAGGTGTGAATGGTTGTCTGTCTCTCTGTGTTGGCCCTGCAACAGGCTGGCGACCTGTACAGGGTGTATCCTGCCTCTCGTGCTATCATAGCTGGGATAGGTTCCAGCCCCCCCGTGACCCTGAAAAGCATAAGGGGAAAAGAATGTATGGATGGAACCAGTTGTTGCTGGGGGTTGCCGACTAGTCTCCAAGCATGTGCAACTGGGGCCTTAGCTTTCTCAGGGATTACAACAGAGCGTTCATTTTATAAAACAATTCACTATATATGATATAGTGCGAACATGACTATGGAATGCATGTGTGCAAGGTAGAGTGTATACATTGTTTTAAGAGCACTGTGGTTTCTTTCCTTGATGGACTGGCTCAGGTCAAATGAATTGCTTGCCAGAGGTGGCAGAAGTACTGACATTCTGTACTTTTTTTTTTTTGTTTCTTTGGCCACAGCAGCTTTTGTCCACAGTGGAGAGAGACAGGAAATGGGGGAAAGATACGGGGGAAGAAACACGGGGGCAAATTGGCGACGGGCCGGGACGCGAAACCACGCCGCCCGCACCGCAACGCGGCGTGTGTGTGGGGTCGCCGGCTTCACCACTAAGCCACCCAGGTGCCTGACATTCTGTACTTAAGTAGAAGTACAAGTACTTGTGTTAAAAAATAGTTTGGTAAAAGTTGAAGTACTGGTTCAACTTCTTTACTTAAGTAAAAGTAAAAAAGTACAGGCTCTGAAATGTACTCAAAGTAAGAAAGTAAAAGTAGTTCTTTGGAGGACGTTTCTACCAACTATTTTTCTATAAAGCTAACTGAACCTCACTACAAATTATTGCAATCATATAAAATAATACATGAGAACACAAATGTTATTCCAATCTAAATTTTAATCCTAATGAATGCTCTCAACTTGAATCTGTTATGTAGGACACAAACTGTGAAAGGGAATTTAAACACAGCTCTGTTCTCTGTGTCCTCCATAGTAGAGGGTGACTGTGCCTCCACCTAAACACAAACATGAGGATACTCAGGGGTTACAGTGGGATTCAGAAGGTGGAGGAACCCTAAGATCAGCTGTAGTGGCTCTGCATGGGGAGAAGAATCACAGCTTTCTATTGTAGCTGCAGTAAATGATGTTGGTGTGCAGGCTGTGATCAGCTGACCTGCTGCTGCTGCTGCTCTGAGGTTTACTGCTCTGTGTGGATGAACTGAATTTACAAAGATGTAACCCAGTATTTCACAGCTATCTGAGCTGATCTCCATCCCCTACACTGACAGCATACAGGCTGTAGAAATGTTGGATTCAGTGAATGAATCTCAGCATCAGCAGCTTTGATTCAAACTCATCTCTGCTGCACTGATGTAACCTGTAACTCTGAGCATGAACACAAACACTGTGTACCAACACAGAGCTTTACTGTAAATACAGTACAACAAGCTGACCTGTTTATCACACACTAAACTGCAGTATTTTCATACAATCTTTGAATTACACAAAGTCAGCACACTTCAGTTTGTTTTGCAGTCCTTACCTTTAAATCTAGCCTCCCTTCTTCCTCTCCTGTCCTCTTTCTCCATCTCTGAGTGAACTTCTCTCTCTTTGCTCTCCCTGGAAATACAGCAGCTCTTCTTTTAGCTAGCGGACACACTGTGTTACAAACTGCACACACTTTGTGTGTTTGCTTTGTTGAGCATTTAGAAACGTTGCATTTACCTGCCACACGTTACTCCCTCTATGCTCGCTCCTCTTCAGTAGCGCTAGAGCTGTTTATGTCCCGCGAGCACAACTTACGGACTCAGTCCGGCCCGATTATAGCACTATAAATGATACATTAATTATATGGGTTTGCGTATTTAATGCCTTTGCACCCAATAAGCCCCGGTGATGAACGATACGTCAGTACGATTGTCTCTTATATGTTATTATTCCTCCGTTTAGGCTCAGATCGTTTGATGTTTGACGGCGCACTGACCGGAAATAAAAACTTTTCTCTAACGTGTTAAAAAGTAACGAGTCTGTTTGAAAATGTAAGAAGTAGAAAGTACAGATACTTGTGTAAAAATGTAGGGAGTAAAAGTAAAAAGTACTGAGAAAAATAAATACTCAAGTAAAGTACAGATACCTAAAAAAATCTACTTAAGCACAGTAACGAAGTATTTGTACTTCGTTACTTCCCACCTCTGCAGGTTGCCCAGGTGATGATACACCTTAGTGTGTAAAGGAAACAGTCGTGGACACTTTCAAAAGAAACTAATGTCAGCAAAAAAACAAGCAAAGGTGTTTCATGTTGAAGTTCAGTGTTTTGTTGAGTCATCCATCCACCCCAAACTCCTCCCTCTGTGAACTTAGTACCTCTATAACAGCATCATACGGTGTCCTCCTTCACTTCAGAAGAATTCCTATGAACACTTGAGGACCTTCTAAGCAAATCTTGAGACATTTCCTGAAACACAGATGTTCTTGTTTTGCTGGTCCAAGGTGACATTTTCTTATTTTATCCAAACAAAAATACAAAATGGTGAGGGGGGACTTGAGCAAATCTTAAAATAGAAAAGCTGGAATCAGGAGAATCAGGAGTTTGCCCCTTTTGCTTTAAAAATAACTAAACAAGAGACTTCTCTGATTGATTTTCTCTCAGTGGCATAATTGCTGCAGCTCAAAGTATAAACATGGACACAGTCATAAATACACAACAGTCGTGCTGTTTGCCGTGTAACTTATTGTGATTTATCCAGAAGCCTTAGCTTTGTGAGCAGCCAGTGAACCACCAAGGTTAATGGATGTGGGTTTTTTTTTTCATTAATTTATCCCCCATCACGCACTGCTAACATTCCTGGCTGTTTGCTAACCTGCCCTTCAGAAGCCTTCACACAGAGTGGAAACACTCACAGTCCAAGGTTAATTGCTTGTCCATCTCTTAACAAAAACAGTGCATTGTATCCTCTTTGGTTTGTGTAAAAAGCTGGCAGGGAAAGGCAAAACTGTTTGTGCCAGGGGTGATGGGATGGGCACCAGCTCAGGGGACGGAGTGTGAGGGTGTAGAGAGCAGCCAAGGTTGACCTACGAGGCGGGGCAGGAGAATTGGCCCGGGATCTGAGGCTGTGGTGTGAGGACACTGGGGAGCCACTCTATCTGTGGGCATCAAGCCAGCTGTGATCTACTGTATTTCCCTGTCTGACAGGCCAGTAACTGCTGAGAGGAGAGAATGTGAAGCTAACAAGTTAACAATGAGAGAAGAGGCAAAGAACAAGAATTAGGATTCTCTAACCACGACTTCCACTGATGTATCACAATTTTTCTAGAATAACAAAGACTATTTAGAATTAAGAATTATTTTAATAACTTTGATGCTCACAAGTTGACCGAATTGCCATAATATGCAACCATAATAGTTCATCCTGGGGCTATTGATTCCTGTATGTTGCTCGAGTGAGTGAGCTAGACAGACTGGTTTGTGTGCAAGCCTCATTTAAATATTGTGGATGATTAGATGGTCCGTGCTTTGTCATCACAGAGGTTAAATCACATTGTTCGAATATGAACAGAAGCCTAATGCTCAGGCTGCCCAGTTTTTCTACCAGCCTCTCCGAATGTTGTACATCATTCAAACAAGGATCGAGACTGCTGCCAGCTAGACCTTTGGTACAGAGAAAATCTACTCAATTTTCTGATATTGTGGTTGTCCCTCCTTTCTTGATCCACAGGTTGTTTTTTTCTTTGTGTGTGTGTGTGTGTGTGTTTTGTTGTTCTTTGTTGTTTTGTGCAGTTTTTCCTCTTCTGTATCAAAGGCATGGGGATGGCCGGGTGTTTGGGGGCATTTGGTCAACAGTGAATAAAAAAATATCTCTAAAAAGCTTTTCTTTACGATTTTGTGCATGCAAGATAAAAGCTTGTCTGTACAAGTTATTATTTCATCCTCTGATTTTCTTTTTTTTAATTACATAATTATGGTGGTCAGGGTCTTCATACTTTTATTTTTTCTCCTTTTCCTGTAAACTTAAGGCTCGATTTGAGCTCACATTCTTAAAGAGACAGCAGCGTGATGACTTAAACCAGCGTGTTACATCCATGCTCCTTGGGGCCAGGACGTAACAGTATCATATACACTTTGTCTCTGTCACCCAAAGGAATAGCTCTTAAATGCATTTGAAGTTACTGCAGCTCACATTATCGGTTCTGCTCAAACACCATCTGCCTTCTCCTTTTTTTCCTCTTTTTCTCCACTTTTCTCTCCCTTTCCAATTTCCCCTCTTAGCTCTTTTGCCTTCTCTTCTCCCGTCATTTTCTCCTCGTTTCTCTATTTCTCTTCCCTTTCTCCTCGGCCTCTGCTGTCCCCAGGGGGTATGAGACAGGCTGGGAGATTCGCTGTATGTGCCGCTGTCATGGCCTGAGCTCCCTAGTTGAGGAGCCTTTGATGGTGTTGGGGATTATTCATCCTGTTCGTTGGGCCGTATTCGACTGTCACAGCAGCAGCAGCAGCAGCAGCAGCAGCACATGCATGTACAGACATACATATAAAGGCACACTCTTGAAAAATAACTGCAGCAATATTTCCTACTCAGGAATATTTACTTCTTCCACTGCTACACTTTGATGTTGGAACTGCTGTTGTTATTAATATACTTGTAAAGTTATGATGTCGATTCTGAGCTCATGGAAACGATGCAGGAATCATTTTCTTGGTGTTAAGGGTTAAATCACGGAAGCAAATGATTCAGTTTTTAATTTCATTTTTGTGAGATAAAAAGCAAAAGTCTCAAATCAATTGATATATATATATATATATATATATATATATATATATATATATATATATATATATATATATATATATATATATATATATATATATATATATATATATATATATTTTTTTTTTTTTTTTTTTTTTTTTTTTTTTTAGAGTAAATAAAGTTTTCCAAAATCTGGCAAAAACTAAATTAGTTCATTGCACTGACACACATTCTCATATTAAATGCAGTCCTGATCTGCACACGCTGCACAACATCACGTATGTTCATTATTTAGAATCCAGCATCTTATCACTTTCTAAAATTCAGTCCAGGAGAGCGAGCTGCTGACTGCAAATGGGAGTCAAACTGACACTGAGGTGAGCGGGAAATTATGCAGAGATGCAGGGCTAATGAGTGCAATTATGATCGTGGAAAAAAAGTGAATTTTTTTTTTTAAGCTTTGTAACCATCTTCACTAGGGTGAATATTAGAATAGAATAGAATGCCTTTATTTGTCATCATACAGAATGTACAATGAGATTAAGAGCTACTTCTGATTCAAATCTATAAAACAAAGCATTTGTTAAGAGCCATAATGTGGAGTTTATGTGTAGAGTTGGCATGTTTTCCCTGCGCTAGATATTCCAGCTTCCTCCCACAGTCCAAAGACCGATGGATGGATGGCTGGATGGATGGATGGATGGATCTTTCATCCTTTGGACATATCAATCAATTGAATAACAGAAAATTATTTGAAGTCTATCTGGTCTATTACTTTATGTTACACTGAAGAAAAGAATCACGTTGCTTCATGACAACATTTTATGCTCGCTGTAATCTCATAAAAATAAAACATTAAAGTTTTGTTGAATTATTGTGGTTTCTTGTCTAAATAAAAAGCAGAATCAGCAGCTGCCGATTAAATCTGCTGCTTTCCTGTAGAATTGACATCAGTCAAAATGCTGCTCGTGTGGGGACTATACAAAGAAAACAACAGGTAGGGTTGTTTTGACACACTTGGCTACACTGCCTTGAGAAGGGAATTGATCCTGATCTCAGACTTTGCTGCACACTGCTTTCAGCTGTTTACGAGTGAGGAAAAACCAAGCTGTGATTAGCTTTATAATTTGGCAAGCAAATTTGCTGCCCTTCACCAAAAGGAAGGCGTTCAAATGTTAAGCACGGTCCAGCATTAGGTGCAGGTGTGTCTGTGATTTGCCTTCTCTAAGTGTTCTGCAAAATATTTGGGGGTGGTGCCTGCACCTTTCTCGACAGTCAGACATGAATTCGCTCTGTGTGAATGTGAATGTGCTGGTTTTAACACGGGGCTGTGGGTAACCAGAGCAAAGTTCTCACCTCAACCAAACTCCTGTGTGCCAATCTTTTTTTACCCTCTTTCTTTCTTTCCTTCAGGGTCCCTAGAGGAATTTGAGAGCATCTCCTTAATGATCCTGAATGGTGCTGCAGTGGCAGTATGTGGGCTGCTTGTGTGTGTGGGCGAAGGGAGATGGAGCAGCAGAGCTCCACAGCACCTCATTAGGCCCAGGACTCTGGAGCTGGAGCCACATTAAAGAGAAACCATGCCTTTTAACATGTGCCGGCTGGTCTCCATTGCTCGAGCACCCCCTCGTATTTCAGATAAATCCATACATACAGAAAATGTAATGGGGAGAGGGGCTCATTTAGTGCAGTTTGGGGAAGGGGCGAATGATCATTGCTGTTGTGACTTTTGTATTGGTGTGAGCTACTCATTAGCATTATCGCCAAGACTGGTGGCATATTCTGGCCATCCATATTCTCACTTTTATACATTGCTGTGCAAAAGTCTTGAGCCACCGCTCATGTCTTCATATTTTGTGAAGAAACTGGGAAGTATTTGCAGAGATTTACTGAAATGTGAAAACATACATGGAAATATAGTCTATAAGGCAAAAATAGTGTTTCTATGCTTCTAAGATGGTTTAAAGTCAATATTTGGTGCGACCACCTTCATTCTTTAACACAGCTTGAACTCTCTCAGGCAGCTTTCTTCTAGTTTCTTTCAGTGGTCTTCAAGAATAGTTCTCCAGGCATCTTGAAGGACATCCAAAGCTCTTCTTTGGATGTTGGCTGTGTTTTGTTCTGTTCCCTGTCAGGATGATCCCACACTGCTTCAATAATGTTGAGGTCCAGGCTCTGGGGAGGCCAATCCATCACTGATGTTGTTGTGTGGTGGATCAAAATCTGATGGTATTTTTCTCCGTTCATGATTCCATCAGTTTTGACAAGATCCCCAAAGGCAGCACCAAAACCACGACAGTGCCTCCATCATGTTTTACAGACGACTGTAGACACTCACTGTTGTATCGCACTCCTGACCTCCTCTGTTCATACTGACAACAATTTGAACCAAAAGTTTCAAATTTGGATGCATCACTCCATCAGACCTGTTGGCAATGATTTTTAGTCCAGTTCTTGAGTAATGTGGCATACCTCAGCTTTTTCTCCCTGTTTTCCCTTCTTTAAGAAGGGCATCTTGACAGCCACCCTTACACTGAGACCATTTCTGATGAGGCTGCAGTGAACAGTAGACAGATCAACTGAAGGGTCAGATGCATCTCTCAGGTCCTGTGTCAGGTCTTTGCTGGAGTTCTCTTTTTCTAAAGGTCATGACTTTCAGACACTGTTCATCTGCTGTAGATAGTTTTAAGATCTGCCACTTCTTCTTTTGTCCTTCACTTGTCCAGTTTCCTCAGTTTTTTTTAAGGACATGCTGCACACCATGCTGAGATTTGCAGCTAATATCTCTTGATGAATGATCAAAAATATTGACTGTTCAAAATAACATTCTGGTGAGGAAAGTGTTGAAGATGTGTAGCCGACCTGTGGCCAGTGATGTTTTTAATTTCAGAATCTAAAAAAAAAAAGAAAGAAGAAGAAAAAGAAGAAGTGTCACCAGGAAACCAGTGACGCCAGTGCTGGATCATCTGTAGATCCTGACTTTCAGCACAGATGCTCCATTTGCCAGCCAGGCAGGGATCACAAAAATCCACTAAAGCCCTCCACCTCTTCCCACACTTGACAGAAGCAGAGGAAGGTCCCTCTCTATCTCTGTGAAGTTTGGCTTTTGGAGGCTTCACTGGGTCAGCCTCTTTGTTATCGCTGTCATATTGATGAAGCACGCAGCCTGGAATTGGTTTGCAGCCCGCCCATGTTTTAGCGAAGAACCCGGCGAAGAGGAGAGAGATTAAGTTGCTCTTAAGTGCATAGAAAGAGTAAAAAGACTGTTTGCTAAAAATTGGTATTCAAATTGCAGTGGGATTTTTTTTTTTTTTTTTTTGCCGTGCATGTGTTTGTTATCTGTGTTTATGATTTAGACTGACTTCACTGTAAACAAGCAACCACGAGAGAGGGAGACGCTCGGATGATATGATAAAATGCACATCTCTTTTAAGTGGTGGAAATCAATATTCCGTATAATCACAAACATGAGGGCATTAGAGAGTAATGTTCCTCTCTGGTTGGCGAGGACGTACAGTGTGTCATATTAATGCAGTTTAATTCAATTAGCCCTTGCCGGGCGTGCCACGGAAAACCCACGGGGATATTTTGTTGGTGGTGTGAAAAGCGGTTCGAAAAGTGAGCTGAAAAAAAGGATTGCCGGTTTAATGTTATGACATGATGTGAGTGTTTGGTGCCACAACAAGCAACAAACATGAAAAGTTTTAATCAAGAGTAAAACAAGCCCGTGATCTCTCACGCACAGAGTGGGAGCGAATAGTGAGAAAGGGCCTGAAAAATGTTTTTTTTTTTTTTTTTTTTTTAAGTTGGAGTAATAATTAAAATCAGACTTGCAGCGCGTACGTGTTTTTCTCTGGCTGTCAAACAAAGGGCTCGTTTTAAAGTTGAAGCTCAAGCACATTTTGAAAAAAGACAAAAAAAAAAAAAAAAGGAAAAAAAAAGTAGCTATTGTCGCCACACCGAATGTTATAAAAATAAAACGCGCCACAAAGGAGCGCCCAAAGGTTCCCCCTCTCGAGCGAGTCCCTGTCACGAGTGACACGAGCAGTTATTTTCCTATTTTCGCTGTATTTCATTTAAATTTCCACTCTGTGTCTTAGAAATGAATATTTGATCTTTTCCCCCTGAACCTGTCACTGATGGGCCTTTGAAGCTGGGAGACACTGCATTGTGTTTGTGACACTGCGGGATATACAGGAGAAAAAGATCAAACTCCTCTGCACAGAGAGAACATGAAAAGGTAAACACTGTGTCCTGGTGGTTTACCTGTTTAGAGACCCTCTTTGTTTCAAATGTTCTGACCACAAATGTTTGGGGGCAACAGTCTTGTACAATGTTTGCTTTTCTGGAAATGACTGTCTGCTTTAATGTTTTTTCCCCCCTTTTTTTTCTTGTTTGGATTGCGTTTGTTCTGCGAGTGCTGCTGCAGTTTGCAGAAAAACTTTCCCTGTGTATTCTCTTCACTTTCTTAAGCAAGTTTTTTGTGCTGTTAAGGGCACGCACATGCATGTTTGTGCTTGCGTGTGTGTGTGTGTGTGTGTGTGTGTGTGTGTGTGTGTGTGTGTGTGTGTGTGTGTGTGTGTGTGTGTGTGTGTGGAGAGTGGGGGGATGGGGCAGTAGCACTGGAGGTCTGCTGCAGGAGCAACTTTTGGAATTCCCCTACCTGAGATCAAATAGAAATAAAGATATATGGGCTCTCACTGCTTTCCAATTAATACTTAACCCGAGATGAAACGTGTCAACAGCAGAGTTGGGAACCAGCCAGAGGTTGAAAGAAAGTGTCAAAGACGGAGGGGAAAGAGCTGGAATTAGCTGCGTTGGAAATCTTCGGATTCCCGATCGGGAACCAACGCAACGAGTGAGGAGGAAATACAGAAGGTGTGCAAGAAAAATCTGGATTCTATGCTCCTAATTATAGGCCTGTGTAAAAAGAGAGGAAAAACATGATAAGCACGGTCTCATAAAAAAAAGTGGAAATTGAGCACCCTAGTTAGTCATAATTGGCTAATTTTGTTTGTAAGGTCATGATAGCACTTAAAGCCTCTCTGGATCCCTTCCCGCAGAAATGCAACATGCAGCACAGGCAGCCCTTTTGTGTGCCAGCGAGCACTGATGTGCTTTCTGTTTCCATGCCAACTCACTTTCATCTTTCATCTTTCTTACCAGCTCATCCTACGCTTCAGATGAATTAGGTTTGTTACAAATTCTTTTGAAGTGCACACACACGCACGCACGCATACACGCACACACAACCCCCCCCCCCCCCCCCCCCACCCCACCCCCACCCCCTACCACCCCACTTCAGCGAAACAAAACAAAAACACAGAGGAGCTACAAATGTAAGCCAGTAATCTTGCTCGTTTCGGCTCCTTGGCTAACCAATGGCACCACGGACAGGATATTTCCACTTCATTTCAATTTGGAATACATCCCTTGCTCCTTCTACCTCTTGGCTTCCATTTTCTGCTGTTGTGAGCTGCTCTGTGCCACACAATTCATTTCCATTATGGAGACAGTCGCTGAGAGGGTTGCATTGTGGGTTAGTAATGATCTTCAATTACACTGATGCCAGTACCTAAGGGGTAAAAAGGAAGGTGGGGGTCTCTTAAGGATCAAAGGTTTGGACCTGAAGAGGACTTCTGTGTCCTTGCAGATGCATTTTCTCAAAATGCTGCAGTGAATTCTGCCTCCAGACACAGAAAGGCAATTTCCAGGCCCTGGGCTGTGTGTGTGTGTGTGTATGTGTGTGTGTGTCAGTAAAAGAGGTGATGGAAAATTTGGTATCCGCCAGAGCCCTGGCCTTTGAGATATCAATGATAAAATCATCAACTTTCCTTTCTTCTGCTCCTCAATTTTTAACCCTAATATTGACCTCAGGTTGATTATATCAAAGGTGTGTTTGATATTTTTTATCCGAACAATGAATGTAATGACTGCGTGAAAAGTGAAAGTGGGCAAGCAAGCAACACAAAGGGCTTTTCAGAATGACGGAAACAGACACACAAATTTATACACAAAACTGTCAAACAGATATGTATTTATCTGACTTTTAATAGCGTCCACAGAATCAGCACACCTCAGGTAAGCAGGAAACGCACGGGTCCAGAGCAAGGACCTCAAAAGCTCCATCACCACGTGTCCTCAGCAGACGAGCACAGTGACAAAACTCTGTGGAGCATTTCACTGCGTAACACTTTACAGATCCTAAAAGTGAATGATTTTAATGCGTCCATAATATTTAGAAGTCTTTAAGGCTCAGATTTTTTAAAAATAAATAATATTAAGGAACCATGAAAAAATATTTTTAAAACAACTGTTATCAACTAATGTTTTATCAAAAAGTAAATTTTTTTATTCTTAAAAACGTGCATATTTGCTCTAAAATTGCAACAATACAAAGCAGAAGACATTTTTATTTGTTTATTTTGCACTGGTTAAGAGGAATTCATGTTTGAAAGTGTCTTCACTCATTTTCCTCTCAGTTAGTAACAAATTAAACGGAATAACCAAAACAGTAAGTCTTAACCTTTACTTCCTTTTTAGAAAATTATCAGCACACAGTAGGAGCCTTAAAATAGTGTTTAAAGAGTTTTACTCTTTTTTTGGTTTACCACTCGTGTTATTTCTTTGATTTTTTTTTATTTGATTTATTTATGTATTTTTAGCAACAATAGAAAGCTGCTTTCGGTAAAGGAGCAATAAAAATCCAGCAGGGTATGCTACCTGTACAGCAGGGGTGGACTGGTAATCGGGCGTACCGGGTATTTGCCCGGTGGGCCGATAGTCCTCAGGGGCCGATGCTGTTGGATTTTTTTTTTCTTTCCTTTTTTTTCCCCTAAGAGACCAGCCCACAATTTAGAGGGGGCGGCCCATTGGCCCATCTTCAATATAGACAGTGGATGGAACCAATCAGGATATAGGATGAAAGCGGCCCCACCCTTTCTCTGCGTGGTTCCCTGTAACTCCCGCTAGTAGTTTCAGTGTTGAGCGTGTGTGTTAAAGGAGAGGCAACATGGAGAAACCGAAGCGGCAGAAAGGGGGTGCGGAGAAGTTACGTGCGAAGAAATTGAAGAGTGTCACTGTAAATGCTACAAAATGTGTAAAGATCACAGACATGTTCACTGCTGTAGCCTCCACATCCTCTGTAATAGCAATGCTCCAGCAACAGCAGCTGTGGGCAGAGCCGGCCGAGGCATAGGCGACATATGGGGGGCCCCTGGACCACCAGGGGCCCCCCAAGCTCGCCCACATTTGTCATGAAATTTTGTTGGTTTGTTTTAATTTTTTACAAATGCCAATTTCCTAAAAGAAAGAAGAGACTATTCTAACTGTCCAGATTTGTACACTTGTAACAACACTAATTTAATGAGTAGGCTATACTCAAACATAATATTTCTGTCTCAGACTGATGCTGAAAAGCTAATTCATGCATTTATTACTTCTAGGTTGGACTATTGTAATTCATTATTATCAGGCTGTCCTAAAAGCTCTCTGAAAAGCCTTCAGCTGATCCAAAATGCTGCAGCTAGAGTACTGACAGGGACTAGAAAGAGAGAGCAGATTTCTCACATATTGGCTTCTCTTCATTGGCTCATAATACCGTATCACCCCAATAGAGCACTTTGCTCTCAGACTGCTGGCTTACTTGTGGTTCCTAGGATACTTAAGAGTAGAATGGGAGGCAGAGCCTTCAGCTTTCAGGCCCCTCTTCTGTGGAACCAGCTTCCAGCTTTGATTCAGGAGACAGACGCCCTCTCTATTTTTAAGATTAGGATGACTGTTGGGTTTTCTCTATAATTATTGTAGGGTCTTTACCTTACAGTATAAAGTGCCTTCATGCGCCTGTTGTTGTGAGTTGGTGTTGTAGAAATAAAAATTGAATTTAAAAGGCTGAAACAGTAATGCATCCTAAAAAAAATTAATAATCAACTTTAAAACTCCAGCATTAATAACGGTTAAGTTCAGGGGACAATGAAATGGTATGAAGGGGGCCCCAAATCAACTCTTGCTTAGGGCCCCTTCAAGGCTTGGGCCCCTCTGCTGTAGATGAAGACAGCAGCAGGGACAGGGAGAGGAGCAGCCAGAGATGCAGGCTTTGGAAACCGAGGGACAGAGTGAGCGGGAAAGTGTAGTTCATAAGCAGGTAGTAATGTTAGGATAATACAGGGACTTTAAGGCGATGGAGGTAACGTTAGCTCTATTACATGAGAATGATGAGCAATGGAGATTGATTAGTATCAATATTTATTGGTATTTGCATACTTCCCAAAATCTGGCAGCCACAGCACCTTAATCTGATAAAATAGCAAATGGTCAAGGCAGAGAAGTGTTGGATGAGCAGCAAGTGTCCATTTTAGGCTACATCATAGCATCTTAGATATTTAGGTTAAAGGTTTGTTGAAAGGCTGCACAGTAGTTTGAATTTGTAGCCTCTGTGCTGGTTAAACAGGTTTTATAAAGCACTAAAAGCAAAATAACAGATTAAAAAAAAAAAGCTAAATAAGTAAAAGCTTTGCAATTTAAGCATTACTAAACTAAGTGTAAAAAAAAGTATTAAAGTATTATTAGCAAAATGTATGCCCACATTGAATAAGAGTAAGACAGTGTCAAATGCTTTTAAGACATAGTTGCGGCCGGTCTAAGCCACAAATGCCAGGGCCGATTTTTTGTCCCAGTCCAGCCCTGCTGTACAGTACCAAAGACAGAGCAGGAGAGTGAACAGAGTTAGCTAGTACTTTGCTCAGGATACTGTGGAGCTAAGATGACTGCAAATATTAGATATTTATCAGGTTGCCAGAAACACAGCTTCAAATAAATATTCATGTTGCACCACTGGGTGCTTACAGGTTTGCCTACAAATGACTTCATTCAGTGGCAATGCTGTTTACAAGTTGTGTCATTGGACTCAAGCAGCCACACATTAAATAATGTGTTAGCATAAAAAAAAAAAAAAAAACTTTAAAAGCTTCAAAAGTATGTGTTTAATTACTCAAATCACTTTATGATTATTGAAGACCCCATTTGGAGTAATTAGAGGATGCTCCACTTGTTGGTCGTGGCCTGCTGAAGATTTACAGCACCACACCAGCAAACTCAGTTGCAACTGATCAAAAGTGCCTTTGAAGCAGAAAAGAGTCGCGGATAACAGTTAGATCAGCAATTAAAAGCCACATAACCGAGAAACGTATTTTATGGTAAGACAAACAGGAAACCTCTCACAAGCCCGTTTCCCACAGTCACCATTTTAATGTCAGTCTTTACTCTACGCGTTTACACTGAGACTCTGGACAAGAGAGGAAATCCTGTTTATTAGATAGTTCAGAGATTTGAATCCAAACTAATTTTAAAAACACAGATAAATGTTCCTCTTATCATAAACTACTGTGCAAAAGTCTTGAGCCACCCCTCATTTCTTTATATTTTCCTAGAAAAATAGGAAACAGGTGCAGTGATTTATTGAAACATCTGCAAATATACATGGAAACACCGTATATAAGGCTGACTATACTTCTCTGCATTCATGATTCCAACAGTTTTGACGAGCTCTCCAACACCACTGGTTGAAATGCAGCCCAAACCATGATGGAGCCTCCACCCTGCTTTACAGATGGCTGTAAACACTCACCGTTGTACTGCTCTCCTGACCTTCTCCCTACATAGTGGGGAGGATTTGAACCAAAATTTTCAAATTTGGTTACAGCACTCTGTAAATAGTTTTCAGGCCTGCCATTTCTTCTTGTGTCCACCACTTGTCCAGTTTCCTCAAATTTGTTTGAGTGCACACTGCACACCATGCTGAGCTAGTTTTCAGCCAATAGCTCTTTGGGAATCACATTGTTATCTTTGTTATCTTTGTTAGCATTTTTCACAAGTTCAACTAAAGAACTGGGAACAAATTCTGTGTTTTTGCAATAGGATGCTAGTAACAAAGTGCCTAAATATACAATTTAAATGTTAAGTTGTCTGTTGTGTGTGGACACAACGCTGGTTCATCCCTTGAGTTTGGTGCCTTTTTTTAATGCTTGGACAACTCATAGGTCTGTGTGAAGTGGCTTGACAAACAAAAGCGTTCTTGTGAACATGGTCAGTTACAAGGACAGGAAATGAGCGAAAAAGCAGCCAGTGTCCAAAAGAAAAAGAGCTTCAGAAAGCCTGCAGAGCTAATGCTCAACAACACGCTAAAATGCATAAGAAAGTCTGGCTGCTTGGAAGTAAAATGTAAAGAAAGCAGGGGTGGCTCAAGATTTTTACACAGTGCTTCCCTTTTCACTCTCATTCTGAACTCTTCACCTTCCTTACATCAGAGCCATGCTTCACACTATTTGGGTGTTCTTTTGAAGTTTTTTTAAAGATGGTTCAGATTTTGTGGACAAAGCAAAGCTGGTGCCAGCTTTGGGCTTAGGAGTTAAGGAGAATATTTTATTTTTTATTTATTTATTTTTAAGTTTTATTGAGAATTGGAGAGGTTTGTCTTTTAGTAAGCAAAAAAAAAAAAACTTTGTCAGTGTGGAAAGCCAACATTGCCATAGCAGTGTGAATCCTGGTTGCACTTATTGGACGTTCATGCTTCTCTGTGATTTATCCTATCCATGATTCTATGCATTTTAGCCTCTAATTATTTAAGCTTTAAAGCACACAGCCAACATATGGACACAAAGGTAAAGCATAAACGCTAGAAGGCATAGAAAAAAAAAAGAAAGTCACAATGAAGCCACTGCCAAAGTACATCACAACACACACAAAGGAGATGCATGTAAACCAGCAAAAGGCATGCAGACCCGGACCAAGATCGGCTCATTTAACGCTCGATTATGCGTGGCAGTTTGCGACAAAAATTAGAGACAGTAAAATTCCTTGGTCAGCCTTTCAAAACTGGGATGCTGTGGTAATTTACTTGATTGGAATACAATTTTGAGGTTCAATTAATTCCGAGCTGATTTGGAATACATTACAGGAAGACTGATTTATTTAGGTTAAGCTTCCATTGGTGCCTTGCGGAACAGCGAGGAAGCTTTAACAGAATGATATTTCATAGTACACAAGTGAAAAATATTCAAGCCCCCTTGAAAAGGCGTTAAAGGAGCATGAAAGGAGCCAAGGGTGATACTACACCCCTACAACATTTGGTTAATTGGAGATTGGTCACGGGCTGTAATATTTGACTGTAATCTGAAAGGCCTGTGAAAGCAGGAGTGTGCAGTAAAAGAGAGAGAGAGAGAGAGAGCTCGTGCGAGAGAGAGAGAGAGATCAGCACAAGCTGTAAGAAGCAGCCAGTGATAAGATTAAACCCATTCACATCATATAATGGAAAATGAGCAGCCCTGGCTCCTTTTTATCAGCCTCATTTCTTACGTAGTCTCTCCTCTGGGTTGTTTTCATGTAAATAACTAAATAAGAGACACCACAACACATGTGCAACAATACCCGTCCCCTTGCGTAACACACAGCAACACACGTTCACTATGGTTCGGACTACCAGGAGGAATCAGAGGTGGAGAAATGGCAGCGTAAATATCAGCCCTGGCCCTATTTTCGCCTCGTTCCTCCGCGTAACCAAACTGACTCATTATGAACTTCAAAGACACAGATAGGAGTTTTAATTAAGAGAAATGCTGGGGAGCGGTAGAGATAAGTAAACCCCACCACCACCACCTCTTCCCCCAATCCCCCCTCCCTTCCCCAACCCTCCACACAACCCGCATCCCCACCTCTCAGTGCTCAGACAACATCATTAGGACAGTACAGAGGCTGCCGGTGCGCAGCAGCCAGCCATCATCCCACCGCATGAAACCAAAAGCGCCGTGCGGCTTCTGTGTGGTAATCCTCACATCACAGGTCCTTTGTACTGATGTGGAGTGACACTGTGCATGTTTCAGTGTACGCATGCAAACATAAACACGGGATTATCTGGCACAAGCAGAAGCAGCAGCACCGGTGCTTTCACTGGAGTCAGCTGTGCTGTAAGTAGAACAGAACCAAGATGTTTGGAAAGCGAGGGCACATGTACTTCTTTCTTTGTTCAGATTATATAACACTGCAAAGGTCACATCTGTAATGCCTTTAACCACAGAGGAACGGGAAGATCAGATCACCTCTGTTGTTAGATTATGAGATATTAGGACCACATATTTGTCAAGGTCCAGCTGGATCACAGAGCTGAAACACTTGGTCAGTCAGACATTGTGGGAATAGGAAAAAGTAATTGGAATGTCCCACTTCCAGCTTTTTAAAGGTGAATATTTTATGGCTTTCATAGTGTTCGGTGTTGCACATTGTCCCCTAAAGACCGTCCATTTTCTTCAGCGTGTCACAGAAAAGCTGGAGCCCATCCCAGCTGACTGTGGGGAAAATGCAGGGTGCACCCCGGACTGGTCACCAGTCCATCAAAGTTCTAACACAGAGACAGAGAACCACACAGGCACTGGGAGAACATATGACCAGGAACCTCCTTTCTATGAAGCGATGGCGATAACCACCACCGTGCCTCCCCTCATGGACTAAATAATTAATAGAAAATAAAAATAATCAGTTGCAGCCAAACATACAGCCTACATGCAATATAGCAGTATTTCTTTTGGAGACTTTCACTGTTGATGGCTTTAAAATAGTGGTTAAATGGTTTTGTCCTAAACTAATTTAATATACTGATTTAATATTGCAGTCACTGATGCTGTTTCAAATACATATTTGCATGAAATGCTACTTATATATTGACATCCTCTGGGGCTGAAATCCAGTGATTGAGTCAGTTCTCATAACCAGCGTTACCATAGCCAGGTACAAACACACAAACAAACAAACCTTTGGTGTCTATAGCTACTTTTTTCATATTTATATATTTATCAATATACAAAACTTGAATATATTTGACACAAATTGCATTAAGGCTTAATGTCTGCATTATTACTGGCTGGTGGGTATGGCTAGTAGCCATCCGTTAAACTCCACCTCTTTTGAATTGGACCTCTCAAACACGTGTGACATGTCAGTGACACAAATAGGCTGAGGTTAAGCCAAGTGTAGAGGTTCCCGTGTCATCATCCGCTCAGCCCTGCTAGCAGTCGAGCCCCTAAAAATGCATGACTTTAATGCATACAATTTAAGGCTTCTGTACAGCTGTTATGGGGAAAATCGGCTACAGACACCAAATCAGTTTTTGTACCGTTTTTGCTGTCAAACGGGTCATTTAAACTACAGTTGTTTTTTTTTTAAATACACCTTTCACAGGTTTCTGCTCAACAGGATTCTTTTGTGACTTCTGGCCATGCACAGGATTATTTTAAATAAAGTCAGTGAGTGAAAGTGTGAGTCAGTTGATAGATTAGTTCCCTGACAACACGGTGAAATAGATAACCAGTTAGCCATGTAAGCTTGCTTGATTCTGTTTTCGATTTCTGCTTCACTGCAGTGACAGCTATTGAGGTTTTGCAAACACATGACCACTAAACACATGACGTTAAGTTGACCGCCATTTTGGATGTGTGACAATCAAGGTGACAATGTAGGATCAAGCAAATAAGGTCCTACTTACACAAGCCGAGAGACTGATCCAGGACCATCTGGCAAAAACCTCCTTGTGATTGGTCAAAAGCATTTTGTTGTGGTCCTAGCTTGAATGAAAGTGGCGGACTTGTCTACAAACACTGACCAGATACTCTGGAAACCTTCTCCACGTCCAGGTTGAGTCACACTTCTTCAGGTTGCAATGTTGCTTGACTAGTAGTTAGTTAGCAAGTATTTCTGCTGGTAACCAAAGCAATCACTTGGAGATTTTTGATGAGCATTAACGCTGATAGTTTTGGAGATTTGTGACATACTAAAACACTGTCTAAGAAGTCTGTACTTCAGCTTCTGTTGAATTCAGGTATATTTTTTCCTTTTTTATTTTTTAGCTTGTTAACATTAATTAGCAGGCATACCTTGGACAAATGTTAGACTTTTTTTGCTTTTATTCTAAATTTCACGCATCAAATTCTGATGATTTTTCTGCTGACAGGTCATTTGAAGAAAAAGCTAAACATTAAGACACCATCACAGTCTGGAGGGGTTCATCAAAGCCCTTTCAAAACCCACTGGATAATGTCAAGATGCATTGTCATCACAGTAAAAATGGAGGCGGTTTGGCTGCGATAACCCTAAAAAAAAAAAAAAAAAAGCTAATCGCATTTTAAAGTGACAGACTTTCCAACAATGGGAATGTGTATTTGCACTTTACAAAAATCTTTTACTTGACCAACTAGGTCAGTTAAAATGCAGCACTCAGTTGGGAGGAAAATTACCACGACATTGCTTGAAGTGCATTATTACACTTAATTTGAAGAGGATTAAAACTAATCACATCACCACTATTGACTCTGCCAAGACAGGTGAGTGCTGCCATTGCTTATGTCTCTCCCCAGAGTTCAGGTGTATCCCCTCCTGCTTGAGTAGACCGGGTGAGCTCTCAAGCTGCCCACACACCCCCAGGCCCGCTCTGTGGTGGAGATCAGTAGCAGCAGAGTGAAATCTGCTTCCCTGGGGGAAGGCCTGATGTTGGAGAGATTAATTGCAGACTACGGAGCTGCAGCATGCTGGGAGCACACATTGCTTACAGGCTCAAATATATTCATCTCCATACACACAAACACACACAAACGCACACACACACACACAAGCCCAGTTTCCCTGTCCTCCTCGCAGGCAGGATCCATCAGCATGTAGAATCCCAGATGAACATCAACCCTCCTCCCCCCTCCCCAAGAGGCGCTGCTCCTTTGTCTCCAGGTAGCGCTGCCTGGCATTCGGCCCACTGCCTCCCGCTTTCATGTGGCCAAGGGAATTATCCTCCCTTTTGTGTGTGTTGGTGTGTATGGTTTGCACTAGAGTGTGACGCCTTCACAGGTACTAGCTTTCATATCTGTTTTCTGTTCTGGCAACAGGCCAGCCAGCCACCTGTGAGGCTGTTTTCCCAGAGGCTCCAAAGCAAGGCAGCGCTGTGGCTGAGTCTGCAGCCAGCCGACGATTACGAGAAGAGCAGTCAGAGGAGGGACATAACTCTTAGACACTAGTTAGTGGTAAAGGGTTAGGAAGTGGTTTGCCATGTGTGTGCACTGTGTGCATGTGTGCGCAAGTACAGTAAATCACTACGACTTTTTCATGTGTGCAGCATGGCCCTGAATCTAAAAGAGTTTCCCCTTAGTGCTCATTCAGGGCTGCGTGTTTGCATTTCCCTCATGTTTAGTTTTATTTGTACAAGGAGAAAAACTGAAGGTACAAACCCGCAGTGTGCCGCGCTGCTTATTTTGGGGAAACATAACAACTGGTATTTCCCACTCTTCAAAGAAAGCTGTATAATACTTGGTTTTGCTGTCTTCTGAGTGTGCTTTGCGGAGATCCCCACCGTGAATCCAGCTTAAATGCTTTTCCATCCCGCAAACTCCTCACTGAGTACGGAGGCTGAGCAAACCTTGAAGATGGCTCTAGAGTCTCAGCTAGCTTTTCACAACAGAGATCACCAAGAGCTTTGTTGTGTGGCTAGATATGTGTGCTCATGTTTGTGTGTGTCAATAAAGTCTCATGATCAGGTGGCTTTACTATCTATCTATCTATCTATCTATCTATCTATCTATCTATCTATCTATCTATCTATCTATCTATCTATCTATCTATCTATCTATCTATCTATCTATCTATCTAATTCTTTACTGCAATCAAGCAAACTTAATACTTGTTCTGACCAAAGCTATCAGTAAAATCTACACCTGTTGGCCCGAAGAACTGATTCTGTGCTGTGTGTCTTTGAGTATGTACAGCCTCTCTTTAATGGGCCAGTCCCAAAGTAGTGCAGGTATGTTTACGCTGCAGCAGAATGAGCCTGCAGGATATGCAGCAGGTGGCCTCCGTCTAGGGACTACAGCTGCGTCCCGCTTGTTGATGCTAGGCTGGGGTGTTCCTCCGTTCTCACTCTACACTCTTCAAACTCCACACCCCTACATTTAAGGACACTATTTAGAGGACGGGCTTCTCTGAAGTGCGTGTCTACAGCAGTAAAAGGAGCCTCTGAATAATCTGATGCACAAAGCTTAGAAAAACAAGGAATTCATAATTCTATCTATCTAACATTTTTCCAATCTTCTGTTTTCAAATTTTGGAGAGTCCATGTGAACAGTAGCCTCAGTTTCCTGTTCTTAGCTGACAGTGGCATGCGGTGCGGTCTTCTGCTGCTGAAGCCATCTGCTTCAAGGTTGACAGTGTGCATTCTGAGATGCTCTTCTGCATACCTTTTTTTTTTGTAATGAGTAGTTATTTGAGTTACTGAGTTATTTGAGCAGTCTGGCCATTTTAGCAACTTCACTACACTGAGAACTAGAGTTGTGCCTTACTTTACACTTGGTTACAAACAAAATCAGTTTGTAAATAAATAAATAAATATTTAAGATTAATCGACCCCTAATGAAACAGCTATTATAGGTACAGTTACATGCATATTAAAAATCAAATATTTCTCCATTCTGAATGAGTACATTTGGTTTGTGATAATTCTTTATCTCTTTACAATTTCTTTATTAACTCGTTCTGATTATTAATATTTATTATTTGGATGGATTCCTTTTTGCATTCCTACTGTAGTAAAGGACTGACAAAACAAGCAAATATGAAGACATCATCTAGCACAAGTTTCAGATTCTGAACAGCTCCGATGTTATGTACACAAACTTATGTAATAATCCACAACATCTTCACATCTGTGTCAACATAGCAGAGTGGACTTTTTCTTTTGATGAATGCAGTTGATAAAGTTGACAGGAGCATAACCAGCTGCGAAGATTAAAACAAATTAAGCAAAACAATGCCAAACTGATCCAGTCCATCAACACAGCACCTACTCTGTGATAGTTAATAATAGTTTGATTTAAGAAGAGGAAAAAAAAATCAATTTTTAGATTCTGTAACCTCACATAGGATACGAAAAACTGGATACTTCATCACCTCAGCGCCTAAAGTCAATATTTCTTCCAAAATAGAAATCCATTCTCCCACCTACCCCTCCACCCCGAGCTCCCTTTGATGTGTGGGTGTCTGGGTCTTACATCAGACATCAGGGTCTGAAAGGCAAGTCAATTTACAGACAGACATCAGAGGGAGAGGCTTCTCCTGCACAGGTAGGGCCAAGAGAGCCAGAGCAGCAGCTCCACAACCTCCTCATCTGTCAAATTTGAATGGAACAGACAGCTCGGACAGCTCGGCTAAAACAGGTTCATTGTTGGGTTCGTTACACACATCCATGTTGTGAGCTAGAGTGCAAACAGTTCAGCGCACAGTCAGGAAGCAGGGGCTGACTAAGGTGGTGTGTCCACCAGCAGCCATAAAGGTTTATATGTCGGTACATCAAAGCGCCTGGAGAGCGTGGCCTGGCAGCCTGTAAACTGCTTCACGGTATTAGAAATTTGCCTGTGTGCCTTTATCTTCACAGCTCTCAAAAAACATGGAGTTCATACAGAAATACATGAGAGGGATGACAGGAAACGAGAGCTCGCTTTACCAACAGCAGTTGGTCCAGAGTGACTGATTTCGAACTTGACACAAATAAAGCAAATCTTGTTTACATGCCGGTGGGTATATTAGAATTTGAGTTTGACCAAAGTTAAGATTTAACTTTTCTGTTTTGATCTGCATGAGGAGTATTCAAACCACTGTAAGCAGGAAAAGAAAAAATACACACATATTTTACTTTGAACTGCATTGAAGTCAGATGTGATATATGTCTTTGTATGAGGAGTTGTCAGACATCAAATAAATGCAGGAACTGGTAAAAAAAATAAAAAAAAATACTTTGTTTTCAAATCAGCTTCAGTAGAACGTTTTAACGCGAACCCCACAGGAGTGGAGGCTGCTTCAGAGAATTAATTGCTCCCACTGTTAAAGAATATTTAATTTCTTGACCATATTCACTTTCAAAATATGAAGTGTGCACGCGTGGAAATCTCTGAAATGTTTGGCGAGATCGCATTTCTGTGCGCTCGGAAAGTCAATTACACGGCACCACTTAAACAAACTGCATTTCTTATGGCTGGGTTCATTCATAATTCTGATTTGTCAACACATCCAAAATGAGACTGCACTAACATTTGACAGCCTGTCTGCATACATGCCATATTTTTCTTTGCCATGCCCAAGAAACATTTTACTGCAGCCTCACATTAAGCTGTTGATTACAGTAAACCTCATTCATTTTTTTAATGGCATGTTTCCTCTGTGCGATGCAGATAATACTATATTAAGAAAGAGAACAGCGCGCCTACTTCCACAAGACAGTGCCACAAAGCCATAAACAACTCTCCCTGCAATATAATGGTCTTGCAGGCTCACATCAAATACAAACACGGATGAAAGACGGAGGCAACACACCTCAAACACAGGTCCTGTATTTGCCATTACATGCAGCAGAGTTCATTAAGCTGAGTATGTGAGGAGAGATAAAGTCTCCTGCATCGGGGGATTTCCCCCTGCTCGCATACTGTCTGAACATGACTTCCAGGGTCTTTGAATGCTGTACAAATGCATGGCTGAGGGCGTACTCTCATCAGGCCTTAGATCCCAGATCCTGTCGTCTTTCCACACACAGATGGAAGTTAGTTCTCTTTTCTGTCTTTTTTTTTTTTTTTACTAGCATGCTAGTTAAATGGTACATACAGAGATTGAAATATGCCTTTGATAGGGATGAAAAATTGATTTATGGCCATACTTTTATCACCGCTCACTCACAGCTAGCTGCCCCAAGCACTCTATCCTGTGGAGAGGTTTTTGGGGAGGAAACCACCTGCTTTGATTTATAACCCCTATGGATTGAAAGTTGTAGTCTGGACCGGAGTGTGTGAAATCCCTGACATCTCTGCTAGGTTCAGTCACACTGCTGGGCTCTGAGCAGTGCAGACCTGATGGGCTAAATTAGAGGTTAGACTTGAATATGGACTTGAATATGGAAAAATAATCTACAACAGAGACACCTGGTAAGAATTAAATCTAATGTACATGATCCACAGTAACATGGTGAAGATTGGGACCAGTAAAAAGACACACAACCAATACCCACAACTTGCATGACAAATTACAATAAAGCCCACCGAATCATTGTTTTCATGTTTACACCTGACTGTCGTACTTTTCCCCACCCTGTTCACAAATATAATACTCCACAAATGACACTGTAAATACAGTGGCCCCATGCTTTATGCTTTAATAAGTCAACAGTTTGTAACAGAGAGCTATATTCTTCCTTTGGTTAAGCTCACTGGTAATATCCCGACTGGCACTTCCAATACTCTGAGATCTGCATTGGAAATGCAGTTCGTCTCCTAGGGCCAGAGGCCCTCCTCCATTGTTTCACGGCTATCTTGACACCCACTCACCAGTATGGAAGCATGCCGCAATGAACCTTGGGATCTGTGATCCTGCCACCGATAGGCACAGCAGTGCCACAGATTCCATTAAGCTCCAAATTAAAGCAGGCACATCAAAGGGCCTGTGAGGAGGCAGCATGGAGATGTGACAGGGAGAGGGGGAACGAAAATGAGTGAGGGGAGAAAAAAGAAAAAAAAGAAAAGAAGAAGCCTCATTTACGCAATCCCTGAACGTGACAGAGCCTAATCCAAATCAATATCTGTGAGTGGTGGAGTGTTGTTACAATGCTAGTGTGGAACATATTAGCGGAAGATGAAAGCATCGAAGTGGTTAGCTAGATGAAATTATGTCTTTTATATCATGAGAAATAATTGGAAAAATCTGGGAGAGCTGGCATACATTTTTTTTTTTTTTTTTGCTAACATGCAAATGTTCTAATATGGGAAGGGGAAATAGTAGTTTTCTTTGTCCCAGGAGTCATTTAACCTGACTGACAGCTATAAGAAGACTGTTTTCCCACTGCATCCATCAAAATAAATCAACAGTATGTGAAACAACATCAGTGAAATCACTTGACTTGGAGACACACCCACACAGTTTTTGACAGCTGGCAAAAACATTTATGCAACAATTCAAAGCTTTGTTGAGGACCTCTAATGTAAATGTGACAGCTTTACTGTACGTGTTTCCCATGTCAGAAGCCTTATTTTTCCAGTCTATATCTGAGAGGCTTTATCTGTGTCCTCATGCAGATGGCAGCATAAGGAAGACCACTGGGATCACACTGTCTCTGTAGATAATCTCTATTTATTTTTCTGTCCAGGGTGGAAAATTTGCTACAAATCCCTTGGGTTTCTGTAAGTGTTTTATCACTTAGAGATTCTCCAGGAGATGGTACTTACGATTGGGAAGGGGTAAAAACTCTACGTGATGCTGACCGCATAATTCCCAAGGCTTGTCCCGAGCCTCAACTGCTCAAACAACACCCGAGGAGCCTAGGAGCTCACTGTGAGCATCTCTCTATAAGGTTTGAAAAGCAAAGGGGTGAAGAGGGATATTGGACAGCAGCGGTGGGGGTGGTGTTTGTGGCCCTACAGCAGTCTGCCTGATTACATCGCCACACAAGCGTGCCTTCAAAGCCTTCCCCTCCCCACCGCCCAGTTTGACCAGATAAGGGCCCCCCTCACGCTGCGGTTCAGCTAGGGGACAGGAAGACACACGAAGGGGTCAACAGTAGTGCCATCTGCTCCTCGTGTACAGCAAATACTGCACATCGACATCAGCAAACGGCCATAGTGTCCGAACACATACCCTGCCCTGCAACATGACCTGGCTCCTCAGACTGTAGCCTTGATTGTTAAATAGGCTTTAAATTGAGGCCTACCGTGTGTAATACATCCAGGACCACTCATACAAGTTTCATGAATTTCATGAGGACACTGATTGAGACAGTATGTTGTTTCCTTTACTTTATGCCTCACACAAAAAGCAGAACACTGGGAGGCCCCTGGCAGCAGCATGGCGCACGCAGTGTTAATGATCCATGTTAACGGTATGCTGATATGGGTCAGCTCCCTATGACATCACATTCCTGTGTCACTAACAACAAGTGCCATGACAGTGACTGACAGCGGGTGCGGCACACAAGACGTCTCACTGGGGTGCAATTTAATCTGCAAGTAACAATTCTAAAAATGGAGGATGGTGTATCATTTGCCTCGTGGCATTTTAGGAGAAGCATGCCAACCGCGACCCCACACAAAAGCCGAGCACGCTGCCAGCCATAGCTCCTGACTGGTTCCACAACCTCTGTCTACACATCAAGCAGCATCGGCAGCTGTCACGGAGACCATATCGGGTTGCACGCAGGCACCCAGGCCACTGCCTCCAGGTTTACTGCTCTTTAAGGTGCCTCTTACAACAGCTTTTCATCTTTTTTTTTTTTTTTGGTCTTTTCCTTCTATTCACTCTTGCATTCTTTGTGTCATGAACAGGACGCTGACTCCCGGTGCTAACACATTATCAAGTCAATCATGAGATAATGACTATCATCTGGATCTATGTTTAATTAAGAAGTTTCCAGTGTATTCTAACAGAGCCCTCCTATTTCTCCTACCCTCGGCTTGCTACCGCAAAACTACTCTCTAATGACTTCACCTGAAAAGGTGTTTTCCACTGTTTGGTAGCTAAGACCTGAGGGAGTTTGCGTCTCAACAGCCAGGGCCCCCCACAATCAGAGATCATTCTAAAAACTTCAATTACATCTGTGGCTCAAGCCATTTGACAAATGAACGGTTTACTTGCCAAGACAACAAAGGAGGGAGCGCTGGATACAGTCACCACGGTGGGTAATAAAACCGGGGAATATCAAAGTCTTTAGTCGGTTTAAAGACGAGCACGAATCTCTGCAGTGAGTGAAACTGCCATGTAGGGACTTGAAAGGGAGCCAATGAAAACAGAATCAGCTTTCCATAAAGAGAAAAGTTACACAATAGCGCCCGTAATACCTGGTCAAACAAACCTGTGACTGATGCATTTCAGACAATGGAATAGTTCAAGAGAAAATCATGAGAAACACGGGACTGTGACCAAACTCTAAAGATGGGAGAGGCCTACATGCAGAGTGATTCGCTCAATGGTAACCATGTTTTATTTGGAAAAACCTGATTTATATTACAACTAATGGAAAACAAATTGCTTGAGCATATAGTTCCTTCAAATTTAGGGATTCCCTAACCCAAATCCACAGTCAACAAGAAAAAAAAAAAAAAAAAAAAGAGGGACTGACAGCTTAAGAGCTCATAACTTTTTCTGTTTGATTTGGCAGGGAAAGATAATGACTAGGAAGATCGAGGGTACTGGGCCCGTCTCCTGACATGGGCACGAGAACCCCCCAAAAAATGAATAAGTGACATAATAATCCATGAAACCACAAGGACATGAAAAGGGCCAGGCATATGGCTGCAAGAAAGAAAGAAGGGGGTTGGGGGGTGGTGGTGGTGTTGAGGGGGGGACTAGAAGAGGAAACTCTTAGAGAAAAGACTGAGAGACTACAAACAGACAGAGGAGAACAATGAGGCTCTTTCACTTGGGCTTAATGACGAAGGGAAGATGAGAGGGAAGAGGATAGATGAGGTTGAAGTGTCAGCGTGGCTTCCACAGGCTGAAATTGTGGCGAGATGACTGAATCACAGTCAGGCGTACAGTTTTACAGGGTATGTTGCAAATCTTTGGATGTGGCTAACATAAGGTGGCCGTGATCTACAATGCAAGGATTGATGATGAAGTTATAAGTCTGTATGTACACACAGACACGCAAACACAGACATGCGTGAGTGTGCATGTCTGAGAGGGAGCGTGTGTGTGTGTGTGCGTGTTTGTGTGTGTGTGTGTGTGTGTGCATATGGTGTAAGGGTGTGGCATTGAACAGAGGCCCCTCTAGTCCCGACTTGAAAAGGCATTCTTTCATCATTGCTAATCTCCCAAACATAAACATGAGAGCATCCACACAGTCTCTCTCTCAGGGCCAAAGGGGTGACCCTCCCATGACTTGAGATGAGGGACTGCACGAGCGCAGCGCTGTGCGTGCTCCTATCTGCCGGACTGTTTGTTTTAGGGGGGAGATGCAATGACTGTATCAATCAACGTATCAGTTTTGTAACGGTTGTTTGTCAGCAGATTTTAAGAGCATTTCTGCGTACGTGTTCATGATTGCAAAGCTTGCGCGCGCGCGTGTGTGTTCCTGTGCTGCTGGGCGAAACAGGCTCCAAACCATGTGAGACAGTTTCATCAACATAACCACGTAGAACATAATTGCATGTGATTTCAACAAGAAAATTATGTCCAAAAGCATGTAATTCCCAGATATGGGGACAAAAAGAGATCTGATATCGGAGCCCGGCAATCCAGAAACCATATTCTGAGAAGCTAATTTGTCACTGAGCCCCGATCAAAGAGAGAGAATTGGAAACTGTGTCATCTGGGGATACCTGCCAGCCTTTTGGTCAGCTGTGAAGGTTGGGACGTGATCTTACACAAGGTGGTACAGGGTGCCTCCCTAATAGGGACGCTTATTTCTCAGGCCTGTATAGCTGGCATGAAATAAGCTCACGCGCGTACATCCGAGCTTGTATGCTGCACCGTTCCCCGTGCACATGCCAAAGCTGTTTTTGCCGAGCATTTAAGAGATAAGGCCAGTGAGTTAATGCAGACATACTGCCATAATCCAGTTTTCCCCCACTTCTCACTCTCACCCCCACCACCCCTCTCCTTCCTCTAGCAGCTTCTTTCCACTTCAGCTGCATATCTGTGACAGATTAGGGCAGATCACCAAGGATTACCTCCACCAGACACAGCCTTCTACACGCTGACCATAGATACCCCCACAGCTACCCCCCACAGTGAGAGGGTAAGAGTCAGAGAGCCAGAATAAGCTTCAGTGGTGAATTGCTTAATTTATTGATTGCATGGTGGTATTTGTAACAAAGAGAGAGAGATCTGATGAAGGCTATATTTATTTGAGTTTCACATCCTGTAAGGATTTAATATATTCGCTAGGAGGGTGCATGATGCCCCGGTACCTGTCATTCCTTTGGGATTCCGCTGCAGAGTGAATATAGGTCAGGCCTCATTTCTGTTGCTATTTGCCTTTGATTGTTGGATAAAAAGGTGTCTACAGTCCTGCTACTTGCTAATGATCTGCTTTTACTAAAAACACGAGGAGTGCTTAGTACCCAAAGCCAAACATCTGACAGAGAAATCATTATTTTCTTTGTTCCAGACTCAACAACTTCATTTTTGTGCGCCATACATCTCAGCAACATCCAGTGGTCTGTTTGAGTACTGCACGCTGGGGAAAAAGGAGGAAACATGCAGTGAAGGGTTTATTTCATGGATTTGATGTGAGCGTGTGATAAAATGAAGCTGATATCTTTAAAAATGTTGTTTTGGGGGCATTTTAAGAGGAACTTTTTACATATGAAATGCATTTAAAATGAGGGAGAAAAACTTTCTGCCCAACTTTTGGAGTTGATCGCTGCTCCAGTCCAGAGAGAATATTTTACCCACTTCCATTAGAAGAGAGCCTGAGTAAATTAGTATCACCCTTTATCTTTCTCTGTCCAACTACAGCACTTCATTCAGATCATCAATCTTGTTTATGATCAATAATATATGCATCTAATCAATATGTATATACATAATTTGTGTATATTAGATTAGCTCAGCATTTTATAATCAGAATTTTATTCATGTTCTTTGTAAAAAGATCCTTTTTTTTTCCTTCACTATCCTCAAAATACCTTTTACTAAATTGGACCAAACAGATCAAAGGGAATATTTCAGTGTTTTAATATTATAGAGGGGTAAATTATTTTATGGGTAAAGTCAGATTTGGATTCAAGCACAAGAAGCTGTTTTCAAGCTTAAAGTGCAAAATAATAAATGAAAATAATTCAACAGAGATCTCCATTTGCATGCATGGAAACAAAAAGGTTTGTTTGTGTGTGTGTGTGTGTGTGTGTGATTGAGCAGGTGTGTGTGAGATAGGCAGATAGGGGGTGGATGTGGAAACACGGAGGAGGGGTGGGGGGAGGCACTGAGACTCCACCTGGACTCAGAACAAGCGGGAGACCAAATGGGGACGCGGACACTACACAACACACACTACAAAAGGCTGGCGGGGCGAGGTGCACGAACGCCATAACACAGCCAAAGTCCCATTGTTCTATCCCTGTTTCATCTCTCCTCCTTCTCTCCAAATATTTGGAGGAACGCTCTGAATAACATACTGGTACTGAGAATATTGCACTCTGTATATTGTTAAAAGGAACTCAGGCAGTCGGAGTTTTTCGCTCTTCAAAGACGTTTGCTTTGTTTTGTTTGGGTTTTGTTTGCTCCTGTACTTGAATTGTGTACGCCGATTTCGTGGATATCTCATTGTTTCAGGATTTGAGATTGTTGGACAGAGAAGCGCCCACTGGCTCATTTATTTTTATTGCATCATGTGACTCATTGTAATTGCAAGACACTGGGAAGAAAAAAAAAAACCAAGCAGTCAGGAATGATGCAAAAAATAACAACTGGCTCCAGTTTCCCACTGTTGCTACTGGGGAGCTGTTTGTGAGAGAAGTTTCAATCTCCTTCATCATTAGAGTTTTAATAAGACCATTCCTATATAGACTTCCAGGGTGCTCATTTCCATACCCGAGCCAATGGGAAGTCAGTGATTAAAAATACAAGACCGCAGCTTTGCATCGAGTTCAAAAACACAGAGCTGAAAGTGTGGAGCTGAACTATTAATCATGTGATCAGTGGGGGATGAGCGCGAATCTTGACGATGCAGGGTTACAGCGCCGTCTTATGGGGTTGTTTGATGGCCCTTTCCTGGGGACCCCAACACTGATTGGGCCCTGAGGGTGCCCTGTGGCGCTGCCCTGTCGCTAGGGTCTGACTGACAGCTCTAATGAAGCCAGCCATCAACGGGCAAGGGACCACTCAAGAGCAGGCACTGAACATCAATCGGCCCGTGTGACGTCCAAAGGGTTTTGATTTCTCAGCAGTGGTGAGGAGTTAGAAAAAAAAAAGAAGACCCCTGTGGGAGACAGTCAGCCTAGTCCTGCCTTTGAATAGCTCCCCGTTTACCGTGTGTCAGTTCTTGGTGGTGGAGATGTACAGAAGAGACATGGGGGGGTGGGGGCTGTGGTAAATTTTTCATAAGCAAAAACTGAAAAAAAAAAAAAATGGAGCAGGGGGCCCACAGTCCCATGAGATCAGATCTGGATGCTGTCACATGAACGCAGGCTCCGTGTCACTCTGCATGGATGTCACTGTGCCAGTTTAAAATTACAGAACAAAGTTTTGGTGACCCACCAAATAAAGAAAAAAAAACTAAATCCTGTCAGGTAGCATTAATTTTCATCAAACTTTAGTGAGGACGGATGGAGAAGTTGCAACTATCCGTGCTCTTCACCATGTTTCTCTCTCACGCGCAAACACATCCCTACACCCTGCGATGGAGGGATGTGGAAGAGAAGTGGAACCTCAGAAGACTCGTCCTCACTTTGTTCTATTATTCACCATCTCTGGCTTCAGAACTCTCTAGGATCTCCACGGGGTTATACTCTCTATCCTGATGGAAAGACTCCTGTGCCGCTGAGAGGCTGTTTACTCTCCGGCCCCAGCCCACTGCGTGCCACTGGAGTATACAACCGGTCCCTTCACTTCCATGCTCACATCAGAGCCATCAAAAATAAATCAAAAACAGAGTGGTGCAAGCCATTTGTTAATGCGATGTTCGTTGGCGCTTTTCTGAAACCACTTGCTGAATCAAAAAGGTTCATTTTAAAAGATTGGCAGCCCACTTTTAATCTCCAAGCGATGATGGCATCCTGGCAGTCATCACCGAGACAGTTTGCTGCGCTGTACGCTCCCTTTTGTTCCCTTCAATCAGCACGAATCTTTACATCTTCACTCACTCTGATACAATGAGATCTCAGAATGCTCATTTGTACCAGCATAAATAGTTATTTGAAAGATAAAAGCAAACATGTTTGTTTTTTGTTTGTGTTTTTTTCCCCTCTTTTCAACTCCCCAAAGGCATTTATGAGCACTTTGGTAATAAGGACCAAAGAAGGGTTTAGCTGAAGAAGAGGAGCAGAGGATGCTTTGATGTACTCTTAGATTAAGTGAAGTCTACAGCAATGTCTACAAAAATACATGGAGTGTATACATAGCGTGCTCAGCCAGACAGATTCCTCTCTGCTGGTCCTTCCTCTCTGGTCCCAAACCGCCACAGCATGAAAGACAGTCTGTATGCTCAGTGGTAGCGGGAGACTTGTCTGGACCTTGTCGACAGCTTCAGATGAACCATTCCCCAAAGAAACACAAACTGGGGAGATTTTTTTTTTTCCCAACCCAGAAATTTCCCCCAACAACAACAAAAAAAAATCAAAACTTTTAAAAGCCAGGGTTCAGAGTTGCTTTGATTTTTTTGATGTATTGCTCAGCTTAAAAGAGATTTAGCAACTAGGCAATGCTCAGAAGACGAGGAAGCAACTTGACACAGTGCCAGTGTTTGAGTCAGAGGAAGACTGAGAGAGGATGATTTTGTAACCTGTTATGAAACAGTCAGCATCTTCAATTTTAGATACCATCTCTTTAATTTAAACATTGGATTCGGTGAAGTGAGATAGTCAGCCAGAGGCACCAAACAGGCCAAATTCTAACCTTTTTTTAAAAAATATTTTATATATTCTAATCACTCACAAACTAGTTAGTAAGCAGAAAGCGAAAAGAATCGGCTGGCGGGTTTTGGCCAAAATGTGTGATTTGCAGTAATAATACACAGTAAGCTGGTTTACAAATCAGCAAGCAGACACTTTCTTAAGAAAACATTCCTTGGCACAGTGTGACTGCTATGATTCCCTCTACTGTATGCTGTGCAATTTGTATTTGCTTAGGGTGTTAATGAAAGCCTGCATGAATAATTTAACATAAACAAAGCATGTGATCCCAAATTAACTGCAGCTCCGTAAACACAAGAAGCAGCGACGCTGCATGTGGTAATATTATGGTGATCGGATGCTGACCTCTGCTGGCCAGGTTTGCAGGACTCAAAAGTAACGTGATGAAGAGGAGGGGAAAACGCAAAATTAAGCTTATCAACACAAGAGCATCACCTAGAAGCGCACCAGTTAATTTGAACAGTAAATGGTAAATATGCACCAAAACAAAAACAGGTTGCATTCAGTTTTTCACCAAGATCTTGTATTGATTATGGGAGAGTTGGGCTTAAGGTCTGGACTCTGTGGTGGTCAACTCATGTATGAAAATTATGTCTCAGGCTCCTCAGACTACTCTTTCACAATTTGAGCCTGATGAATCCAGGGACTGTTATCATGGAATATGTCCGTGCCATCAGGGAAGGAAAAAAGTCCACTGATGGAAAAATCTGGTCATTCAGTGTCTTCAGGTATCTCCAGGTGGTGGCTTTTTGGCCAAGCAGTGTATTTAAATTAAATCAATAAATAAAGACCTTTGGATAGTGATTAAGTAAAATGATTGTGGAATAACTGTTTTCTCCAGAAAATAAAATAAGGCTGCGGTTTGGAAAACTTGTAAGATAAATGATTCTGCAGTTGATGTTTCAAAGACACCGGTGAACATCCAGGGAGTGGACATTGAGATAGTGGACTCTTATAAGTACCTGGGTGTTCACCTAAACAATAAACTGGACTGGACTCATAACACTGATGCGCTCTACAGGAAGGGTCAGAGCAGACTCTACCTGCTGAGAAGGCTGAGGTCTTTTGGAGTGCAGGGGACACTCCTGAAGACCTTCTATGACTCTGTGGTGGCATCAGCCATCTTCTATGCAGCAGTATGTTGGAGCAGCAGCTTGTCTACAGCTGAGAGGAAGAGGATAGACAAGCTCATCAGGAAAGCCAGCTCTGTCCTAGGATGTCCTCTCGACTCAGTGCAGGTGGTGGGAGACAGAAGGACTCTGACCAAAATAACATCACTGATGGACAAGGTCTCCCATCCCATGCATGAAACTGTTGCTGAGCTGGAGAGCTCCTTCAGTGACAGACTGCTGCATCCTAAATGCACAAAGGAGCGTTACCGCAGATCCTTCCTCCCAGCAGCTGTAAGACTTTATAACCATCACTGCTCCCAACAAAAACCACAATAGCCTACACAATGTAGGATAATATATAATATACTGTAAATAGTCCGGCCTGTTAAGGTTCAACACACAGGCACATCATGTACATTGTATATAGTGTTATTATTATTAGTAGTATTAAGGTTAATATTGTTTGTTGATTTTATATATATTCTTTTCTTAATAGTGTGAATTATTATATCTTTATTTATATTTATAATAACTGCGGCTGCTGTTACACCCAAATTTCCCCTCTGTGGGACAATAAAGGCTGTTTCTTCTTCTTCTTCTTCTTCTTCAAATAAATGTGAGAATAGTTTTTTTCTACTTGTTTGTGCAGTTTTTGTTTTTTGTTTTTTTCAGGAGCTAATGGCACATGTTGTTCATTATTTTCATACTGCAACACAAACAGTCACACAGCACTTTTCCACAACTGTTCAGTCAGCAAACTCATTATGATCTCAGTTTGTGATGATGATGATGATGATGATCTTATAGTTTATTTTTAAACTGTAAAAATCTCCTTCATATTCTAGCCTGCAGCAGTACTTTTGTGATGCATAACAGCATTTGAGACTTAAAGGGTATCTGTTATACTCATTTTTATTTACATATTTTTATTTTTGGCGTGTCCTTGGACAGATTTGCAGGATTCACAGGTCGGAATAATCCCTGTCTACCTTATAGCTGGTGCAGCCTGCACTGCCTGAAACAAGAGCTGATGGATCTAAAGGATATCTACTTTCAATGACATCATACAGAGCCAAGAGTAGAAAAAATTCTCTGAAGCGATGCATTTAGACCAGTTTGAAGACAGAGCTCATGGCGCATATAATTTATGTATGCACATATTAATCTAATTATTTGAAACTTTAAACTTTATTTGAAACTTTAAAAGCTTTAAAAAAAAACAAAGCACAATGTTACAGTTAGGTTTCATACTGTTTCTCATATACCAAAAATTTTTTCTTTTTGTACTTTAAATTGTTATTTAAAGTACAAAACATGTGGTTCTCCATGGTAGATCATCTATTTACAGGTTCAACATTACTCGTTCTTAAGCAAGATGTCATTCCATGTCTGTCAGCAAAACAAATGCTCCCCACAGATTCCAAAGTCGTTGCATTGTTTAGCTAACAACCCCAACCCCCAGATTCCTCAGTTCACAACAAAGACTAATTCAGTACACGAAGAATTTTATTCCCTTCCTATTATTCGGAAAATAGGCAAAATTTGAGAATGTTTTCAGCCATATATCCACAAACAAATGCACAACTGTAACGTTTAGTAGCCCTAATCCCCAATCCTTACTGACAACAAAACAAACCTTTCTCTTTTTTGTTGCCCTACAACTTCAGGAAGGCCTGCTTCCCTTTGCTTTCCTTCACCATCACCACACACACACACACACACACACACACACAGACACACACACACACACACACACACTCACACACCCGCCAGCTCTGCCACCCCACCCTGCTCAATTAACACTACGGCTCCAAGGGTGTGAATTATTCAGAGATGAATTATTAATAAATAATAACAAAAGGGCCCAGGGGAGACGCGGCCCGGTCAATTAGGAGAGAAGGGAAAAGTGAAGGCAAGCAGCGGGGGGTTGGAAGCAGGGGATCTGCAGCTGATCTGATCTGCTCCTCATCATTATCGCCGCCCGTCAGACGCAATTACCTCACTTCCATGCTCCCCAGCACTTCAAACAACAGCCCGTCCCTCTGACTCTGACAGCCCACCACTTTCTACTGCCTCTGTTTAGCCAACACACACACACACACACACACACACACACACATGCACACGCACACACACACACACGCACACGCACATTCCCAAAATGCATCACAAAGTTGGGTATTAATTATATACTGTAACATGGCCATAAAAATGTAACAAAATCAATAGCTCAGCTACTTTCTGAGATCAGTGAGTGAGTAGGATAGGCATAAAAACATAAAAACACCATACCCTAGATTTTGATTTGTTTTCAGACATTGATTGCCAGAAAAAAAGACACTTTATTTAAACAAGTACTCAAGGAAGCAAGTAAACTATGGTTAACAATAGTGTAGTGATTGACTCTGCAGAAAGTTGGCAACCTCTGTGCACTATGCTCCTCAGAATGACTCCCATTCTTGTCATTTTACGTGATCTACCACTTTGTGGCTGAATTGCTGTCGTTCCCAATCACTTCCACTAACAGCTGACTGTGGAATATTTAGTAGCGAGGAAATGTCATAACTGGACTTGTAATTGAAATTCACTGAGCTCCTGACAGCAACCCATTCTTTCACAAACGTTGGTAGAAGCAGTCTGCATGCTTAGGTGCTTGGTTTTATACACCTGCGGTCATAGAAGCGATTGGAACACCTAAATTCAATGATTTGGATGGATGAGTGAATACTTTTGGAAATATAGTGTACTTTTAGTTTTAATTCAAGGGGTTTAGCAAAAATATTTTATTAACTTTTTAGGAGTAACAGATATTTTTATATACAGTCCTCATTTTAAAGTCTAATCTGACCTTTCTACCCTTGAGTGTAACCAGTGATTTGCACCATGTTGTAAAACTTCCCTATTTCTTTCATGAAGGCGTCTCTTGATTGTAGACTCTGACAGTGATGTGCCTACCTCCTCAAGAGTATTCTTGAGCTGTAATGTTGTTTTTCTAGACCAATGAAATAATTTTGTGACTATCCACTGTAGTTGTCTTCTGTGGTCTCTCAGGCCTTTTGCTGTTGCTGAGCTGGCCAGTGCATTCATTATTTTAAAGAATGAACCAGACTGTTAAGCTGGCTGCTCCTGATGTTTTTTTCTCTCTTTCTGATAGGTTTATTGGAGGTTTTTAGCCTAATGTTGTACTCCTTTTGAGGATGCCAATGTTCACATTTTGGACAGGGAAAACAGATGGTTTGAAAGAGGAGTGAAAGAAGCCATCTATGTCCACTGTGAACAACCATCATTAAACAGAGGAGGTGGATTACGTCACCAACTTTCCCCCGCTTACAGTGCTGTCCTGAGCTCCCTTCCCAGACGTCTCAACCCCCATTCACACCTTTGTTCCAGTGACCTCAATAGGCCACAGGAAACAATGGAGCGGAGTCCTAAATTGGTTTCAACTGAAACCACTGATTAAATATGACCCACGCCCTCTTCACACCTGGGCACATGTGTTCACGCACATGATCAATAGAGGGTCATAACCACCTCCAGGGGACTACGCCCACAGGGGTTTAAATACCTGGGTCTCTCCACCATTTGGTTGAGAACTGAAGAAGCCTTTCGGATGAGAGGTGAAACGTCTTCAAGAAACAAAAAGAAGTCCAGTCGCCTTTTTCAAGCTCCAGAGACTACTATGACCTGGATGACTGAGAATCTACACAGACATATTGCCTTGCACTTTGGGAGGAACACCCTTCAATTGGTGCGGGAGTATGAAAGGGACTCAAGAAAGCTAGCGGACTACAGGAACCACCTTCGTTTCAACTTGAGATGCAGACAGTCCAGACTGGTTCCCAAGAGTTTGCACCTTGGGTCCACAGTAAAAGGACATAGAGCTGACCAAATTCTATGGAGAGCACAGAACCACCTTTTGAGTGAAAGGATAAGACAGGTCCATTTCACCATAGATGCACTCCAGAACAAAATCCACCAGACTCAGCAGAAACTCTCATCACTCTTACCTCACACCATCGCAGTAGAAGTTTCTACATTTGTGGACAAAGCCCAGCTCGCACAACACATCAAAGGCAAGGAAAGACAACTACGTAAATTTCAAACTCTGCAAACCAAGGCATACCATTCATCTGTTAACAAACAGGACGACACGATAAGCAATGGAAACCAAGGAAAGTGGGTGAAGAACCTATCAGACAGGGTCCTCACCAAACCAGAAGAAAATGTGCTAGCCAAAGGACTCAACTTTGCCATAGCCCCACAACAGCTTCCTATAGTAGACCTCATCACAGCAACAGAAACCGCTATAAGAAATAACAAACTTTCTCATCCTGTAGCAGAACAGATCAGGATGAAAGTTTCAGCCACTCTCTCCAGTGCAAGACTTCCTCCATCCAACCTCACCATTCAGGAGAAGAAGGCCATCACAGCCCTAAGCAAGGATCAAAACATCACCATACTGCCAGCCGACAAGGTGAGGTGCACGGTTGTGCTGAATTCATCGGATTACCACAACAAAATTACTACACTCCTCAGTGACAACAATACTTATGAGGTCTTGAGACGTGATCCCACAAGCAACTACAAGAAAAAAGTTGTTTGCTGCCTGCAACAACTTGAAAAGGAAAAAGCCATTGACCGCCCCACTTACTACCGCCTGTACCCTGGAGAAGCCACTCCATGCATTTATGGACTCCCAAAGATCCACAAAGAAGGAGTCCCACTTCGACCCATCATCAGCAGTATAAACTCGGTCACCTACAACATTTCCAAACACCTCGCCACCATCTTATCACCGCTTGTTGGCATCACACCCCACCACATTGAAAACTCTACAGATTTTACTAACAAGGTCCAGAATCTTGTACTGGATCCAGATGAAACCATGGTGTCCTTTGATGTGGTTTCACTTTTCACTTGCATACCTACAACTGAGGCAGTGGAGACCGTCAGAAGACGACTACAGGAAGACGATTCCTTACTGAACAGAACCAGCCTCACCCCAGATCAGATTTGTGCACTTTTAGATCTCTGCCTTACCACAACATATTTTAAATACAATGATGGATTCTACAGACAGAAGCATGGATGTGCCATGGGCTCCCCAGTGTCTCCCATTGTAGCCAACCTTTACATGGAGGAAGTGGAAAGTAAAGCTCTTGGTTCTTTCAAAGGGATGGCACCTAGCCACTGGTACAGATATGTAGATGACACCTGGGTCAAAATCAAAACCCATGAAGTAGAAGCCTTCACTCGTCACATCAACTCAGTGGATAAATACATACGTTTTACCAGGGAGGACACCAGAGATAACAAGTTACCATTCCTGGACTGTGCGGTGCTTATCGAGGAAGATGGAAGCCTCAACATTGAAGTTTACCGGAAGCCCACACACACAGACCAGTATCTCCTCTTTGACTCCCACCACCCTCTGGAACACAAACTTGGGGTGATCAGGACCCTACAACACCGTGCGGAAAGTGTTCCCTCTAAGGCAGAAGGGAAGCATAAGGAACACACACACATTAAGAAAGCCCTCAAAACATGCGGTTACCCCAACTGGGCCTTCATCAAATCAGCTAAGATGCACAGGAATGAAGGCCAAACACAAACTACAGAGAATAGGAAGGACAAGAGGAACAACATTGTCATCCCATATGTGTCAGGCTTGTCAGAGAAACTCAGAAGAATTTTCTCCAAGCATGACATCTCAGTATACTTCAAACCAAGTCACACCCTAAGACAAAAACTGGTTCATCCCAAGGACAAACCCGCCAAACACAAGATCAGCGATGTAGTGTATGCTGTTCAGTGCAGTGAAGAGTGCTCGGACCTCTACATTGGTGAAACCAAACAGCCTCTTCACAAACGAATGGCACAACATAGAAGAGCCACCTCGACAGGACAAGATTCAGCAGTACATCTGCATCTGAAGGAAAAAGGGCACTCTTTTGAGGATGCCAATGTCCACATTTTGGACAGGGAAAACAGATGGTTTGAAAGAGGAGTGAAAGAAGCCATCTATGTCCACTGTGAACAACCATCATTGAACAGAGGAGGTGGATTACGTCACCAACTTTCCCCCGCTTACAGTGCTGTCCTGAGCTCCCTTCCCAGACGTCTCAACCCCCATTCACACCTTTGTTCCAGTGACCTCAATAGGCCACAGGAAACAATGGAGCGGAGTCCTAAATTGGTTTCAACTGAAACCACTGATTAAATATGACCCACGCCCTCTTCACACCTGGGCACATGTGTTCACGCACATGATCAATAGAGGGTCATAACCACCTCCAGGGGACTACGCCCACAGGGGTTTAAATACCTGGGTCTCTCCACCATTTGGTTGAGAACTGAAGAAGCCTTTCGGATGAGAGGTGAAACGTCTTCAAGAAATAAAAAGAAGTCCAGTCGCCTTTTTTTCAAGCTCCAGAGACTCCTTCATTTGTACGGACATCTCTTTGGACCTCATATTGAGAGTTACCGACTACCAAGCTCAACACTTTGAGTCAACTCAAGATCTTTTATCTGCTTAATTTGTCAAGGAATAATGAGAGAACAGGCCTCACCTGAAACCTTCCAATTAATTCTGAGCTACTGAAAATGGGGGACAGCGTGTAAAAATGTCTGTAATTCATGCACATTTACTGGATGTCTGTGATCTTCAGGTCCTCAGGCAGCACTGCTTTATAAACAGGCATGATTCTGTAAATCACTGCATGAGCTCAGTAACACTTCCAGAAATCACTGTCTGTGGACACAGTTCACTGTACCATCCACAAATTCAGGTTAAAGCTCTATCATGCAAAGAAGAAGCCAAAGCTCATTTGCAATGGATTAAAAACAAAACGGAAAACTGTTCTGTGGTCAGAAAAATTAAAATTAAAACACTGCATCCTCACCGCTGACTAAACAGGAGAGTGACCATCCGCTTGTTATCTGCTCTGCCTGCATCTCTGATGGTTTAGGGGTGCATTAGTGCCTATGGAAATGGCAACCTGCACAGGTTGCCATTTCTGCACCTGGAAAGGTATATGCAGGTTTTAGTACAACATCTTCTCCCATCCAGATGACATCTTTTTCAGGGAAGACTTTGCATATTTCAGCAAGATGATGCTAAACCACATGCTGCAGCTATTACAACAGCATGGCTTCACAGTAGAAAAGTTTCGACTGGCCTGCCTGCTGTCCAGACCTTTCCCCAAGCATGAAACCAAATGAAACCAAAAATTTGACAAAGAAGATCCAGGACTGTTGAGCAGCTAGAATCCTATATCAGACAAGAAATATTCCTCTCCCAGAAGTCCAGCAGCTGCTCTCCTCAGTTCCCAGACATTTGCAGACTGTTGTTAAAAGAAGAGGGGATGCTACACAGCGGTGAACTTGTACCTGCTCCAACTTTTTTTGAAAGATGTTGCTGCCATCAAATTCAAAATGACCTTATTTTTTTTTCTTAAAATGGTGCATTTTCTCAGTTTAAACTATGCTCAGGGTTTATGAGATTCAGAAATCATTGCATTCTATTTTTATTTAAGCATCCCAGCGATGTTGGAATTGGGGTTGCAAGTTAAAGTTGCTTAAAACTTTAATGTCCAAAAGATGAGTCCCAAAACCTGAAGAAAAATGGCTATGCCAGCTTAACAGTTTGAGTAGAAAGATAAATATCTGTAAAAATGTACAGGAAGTGGATTTTATTTCTTTAAAAGCAGCATGCACTTGAGCTCAAATGTGTGCATTACTCGTGGTATTCCTGCATAATTTGACATAAGTGCTGTATTCTGCCCATGTTAGCAATGCAACATATTTGCTTAAAGTCTGACTGCTGACCTAGGAAACAGTGAACAACTTTCTACTTGAGTTTTCATTTGAGAACTTTTCTTTTCAAGTGTTTCTTAGTCCTCAGATTTATTCTTAGTTTGATACTGTTTATGCAGTTTTTAATTTTGTTTTCTCAGCAGATGTTTCCTGGTTGGTTTCCTTATCTTTATATTCTCTATATTCTTAGTTTTAGTTTATTGATCTGGGATCTGTTCATGGTAGTGGTTTATTTGTATTCAGTTCCTTGTTTCAGCTGTCCCGCCTCTCCTGTGTTCCTTATGTATGGTTGTTCAGTCTCTGTCTTGGGTGTTTTCATGTTTTGGTTTTCCTGTTTTATTTTGGTAGTCTTTTGTGTCTTTTGTCTTGTATGTAGTTTTACTGTTTCTTTTAGCTCAGTGTTGTCTAGTTCCCCAGCTGTGTCTCATTCCCATTATCCCTCAGTATGTGTGTGTATATGCCCAGTCAGTCCTTTGTCAGCGCATCTGTTTACCCTCCTGGAGTGTTTCTAGTCAGTTTCCATCTTAGTTTTCCCTTCCAAAGTGTTTTCAGCCATTTCTGTTCCTGCTCTTGTATCTTCCCTGGATGTTGTTAGTCTCTTGGACATTCATTAAAGGTACGCATTAAGTTTCATTTCCCCTGCCTGTGTTTAAGTCTGCATTTGGCATCCACATCCACAACCCATGACCATTGTCGCTTTGCAATACAGTGCACATCTGCTTGTTCCATTATCCAACTTGTACAATGAAAATTAAACAAACACGACACAAACTTGAAACAGAGACGGTCCGCCTGCAAAGTCCATGATGTGCCTTTTGAAATGCTGCAGCAAAATTATTATTTCAAAGATCTGCGTGACTTAATATCACACCACAAGAGATTTACATGGTTTGTACAGTGTTCATGTCAGCTACTTAAAGCATCAAACTTTATTTCAGTTATTTGCTGTGAATTGACTTAATGAACAGATTACATTATGAGCACAAAATGATCTCTGCTGACTCTCTGACCTTAGTATTTGCCCCCCAAATGCAGACACTCAGCCAAAACTTAACCCTCTACAACCACTGCAGCACTTTATGTGCAGTATGTCACCAGCAGAAAGAAAATTGGCAAAGCTTTAACTTATTTTCAATGTGGCTTATATAGTGCTTCTATGGATTGACCTTAGGTTTTCATGTTATAATACAGTAAGCTAAAGCAACCCAAACAACCCAATGTCAACTTACAAGGCTTGTAAAAGCACAGCAGGTTTTGTGCTCTGACAATCATTCAAAATAATGACTTGATTTTTATTAATAACTCTCAACAGCTGTAATACATCAGCAATTTATTCAATGATTCATTGTATCAGAAAATCAAAGTAATCTAAAATTGCTGTTTGAAGGCTGTTAAGCCCTCCAGTTACTAGAACTCAATCCAGTATCTGATAGTTCATGGCAGTCACATAATGTCACTATGTGAATAATATGAAGTAATGACAAAGAGTCACAGGCATAACCTGAATACTTGCAGGGTCTATAAGGTCTTGTCTCTGTTGCTGTGGTAACAATGTTGAAGTCTCCAGATGCAAACTGAAACAGCTGGCTGTAGCATGAAGCTGCTGTACAGCTGAAATATGAAAGAGGAGCATTGTTTTTATCTGGAGCTGAGTTTGAACTCTCAGTCAGTCAAACCCGTTAGTGGGAGAAGTTTTCCTCCATTCTCCAATTGAGGAGAATGGAGCGTCCAGCATGGTGCAGGATAGAATAACATCACGTATTAGAATGGCCAGCATTACAGCATTAAGTTTATGCACAGAGTCAGTATTTGCAGTGTTGGGCTTGCCTTTTCAAACCTTGAAATTTGCCCCCCAGCGTGCCGTCAGTCTACTTCGGGGCCAAACCCTGACTGATAGCAACCCATTCTTGCATAGTCAATGCTTGTGAGTGAGCAATGAGTTTGTGAGAATTTGTGGGTTTTTGTTTCCTGGCCATGGACCCAATTTTTCAATGTTTTATTCTTCAAGCCACTAACTTATCACTTTTGCCTTATGGCATGACACAATGCTTCATCATGCAGGAAAAAAGGCACTGTTCCTCACCAAACTGTTCTTTGATGGTTGGGAGAAGTTGCTCTCTGAGGATGTTTTGGTGCCATTCTTTTTTCACAGTTGTGTTCTTAAGCAAAACTGTGAGTAAGGTCACTCCCTTGGATGAGAAGCAACCCCACATATAAATGGTCCCTGGATGTTTTACTGGTCGCGTGACACAGAACTGATGGTAGCACTCACCTTTTCCTCTCCAGACAATCATTTTTCCAGATGACCCAAACAATCAAAAAGGGGCTTTATCAGAGAAAATGACTTTGCCCCGATCCTCAGCAGTCCAATCCCTGAGCTTTTTGCAGAATATCAGTCTGTCCTTGATGTTTTTCCTGGAGAGAAGTGTCTTCTTTGCTGCCCTTCTTGACACTAGGCCATCCTCCAGAAGTCTTCACCTCACTGTACATGCAGATGCACTCACACCTGCCTGCTGCCATTCCTGAGCAAGCTCTGCGCTGGTGGCGCCCCAATCACACAGCTGAATCACCTTAAGGAGATGGTCCTGGCACTTACTGAACTTTCTTGGGCACCCCAAAGCCTTCTTCTTTTTTCTTTTTTTTTATATATTTTATTTTCATTTGGAAGATAACAGATTTACATACAGATACTTATTTTGTTTCCCAGACAGCTTCCCAGTTTCCAGTTTTTATTGTTAAACAAGGGGGGAACTAAAGACAGTAAAATAAAATAAATAAAATAAAAGAGTAAAAGAGGAATGGAAAGAGGTGGGGATGGAGAATCAGAGAGGTTAGAGAAACCCGGCTCTAAATGGGGTTACATGCTTTATCCACCTGTTCCAAATTTGGTAGAATTTACTTCTTTGGATATTCTGGGTATATCTAACCAACCATCTACAGTACTATAGGACGGGTTGGGTTTAGCCATTTTCTTGTAATGTTTTTCTTGCTCGCCACTAAAAGGGCCTGCAATAGTTTCCTGTTCGTTTTCTGTTTCTGAATAGCAACATCAGCAAGATAAATCATCACTATCTAATTATATTTCAGTTCCAAAAGCCAAGTTCAAAGTTTTATGTATTTCTTTCTCAATTTGGGGCAATCCCAGAACATGTGGTAATGATTGGCTTTTCCTGTACCACACTGTCTCCAACATATCCCTGTCGTGTTTTTGTGTTTATCCTGGGCTGGAGTCTTTAAATACCTTATTACGTTTTTCCAGCCATGTTCTCTCCAAAATGGGGAGCTGGTGGAAGACCACTGGGATCTCCAAATATCCCCCCAGGTTTCCTCTGGAATGACAACTGCTGCTTCTTCCTCCCATTTTTGTTTTATATACAGAGTGTTATCTTTCTCTGTTATAAACAGGGCAATATATATTCTGGAAATCAATTTATTTGTCTTTGAGTTATATGCAGACTCTAGATTCTTATAAAACTCTGATTCAACTCCTGTAAACCCCGTGGTTTTGCAGTTTGTAGTGAAGATGTGGTGTGCCTGAAGATATCTGTAAAAGTCCTCTTTCCTTAGGCCATATCTGTTCTGCATAGACTGGAAGCTATGAAAAGTATTATTTTCTGTTAATGTGAGGTAGGTTGTAATACCCTTCTTTATCCAGGATTTAAAGGTGCAGGCTCAGTTGGGAGGGAATTCTGTATCAAATGCACACATCTGAACAAATACAACATTTTTTCAATTCATGTCAGATTGACCACATTCCTCCAAATTTTTAACGTTAGGCTTATCCAACAATTTATCTCCCCCAATTGAGCCACCAGCCCTCTATCACCAATCAAGGCCTGTAAAGGAAATCTAGCCAACATTTTAGACTCAATTTCCTTCCACCTGGCCCTATAATCCTCGTTACACCAATACAGAAGTGGGGCCAGCTGGGATGCATAATAGTACTTGAGGCGTGGGAGAGCCATGCCACCCATTTCCTTACTTAGTTGTAGGGTTCTATAGCGGACCCTTAGCTTTTTCCCTTGCCAGATAAACCGGGATATCTGCCTATCCCATTCCCTGAATTACTGGGAGAGGTCTAAATAGGTACAGCAATCTTGGTACCACTATCATCTTAATTGCATTTATTCTGGAGCTCAGGCTTAAATATTGAACAAGACTCCACCTACGTAAATCTGCATCAGAGATACAGGCTCATAATTAGCCCATAACAGAGCTGACAAATGTTTAGTCACCATTACTCCTAAGTATTTTATTCCCTCAGCTTCCCATTTTAAATTAAATTTGTCCTTCAAGTTTGTTGATGCTGTGCAGTTCAAAGTCATAACTTGTGTTTTTAAAATATTTAACTTATAGCCTGATAGCTTTCCAAATTCTTTCAGCAGAGACAGTAAGTCTAAAAATGATTTCTCTGGTTCCTCCATGTAGACCAGCACATCGTCAGCAAACATTGCCACCTTGTGTTCCACCCCTGCTATTGACACTCCTTTAATTTGCTTTCTTTGTCTAATTAGTTGTCCCAAGGGTTCAATGAATAGTGCAAAAAGAATCGGGGAGATTGGGCAGCCCTGACTGGGCTGAAGCCTTCTTCACAACAACTGAGCCTCTCTCCTTGAAATTCTTGATGATCCAATATATTTAGGCGTAATCTTACTGACAGATAATGGATAATGGAAGCTCTAGGTCCCCTCGCAAAATTTGCTAAGTCCTCCATTAGCACCTAAGTCCTAATGGACCTAAGGAACACTGCCAAATTGAGTCCCATTGTGTCACACTCAGAACTTGAGATTGTCATTCATTCAGTCATATCCTCCCGTTTGGACTATTGTAAGGCTTCTTATGAAATCCTCTAAGTATTCTCATGTTACCTCATTACTGATCAAGCTTCACTGGCTCTCCGTGAAATTCAGAATCCAGTTTAAGATTTTCGTTCTTACTTTTAAAGCACTCTGTGGACAAACACCTTCTTACATCAGTGACCTCCTGCATCCATATACTCCCATCAGATCATTGAGATCATGTGATCAGGGTCTCCTGGCTATACATCCTTCGAGACTGAAAACGAAAGGAGACAGAGCATTTGCCTCTGTGCCCCCCCCCGCCCCCGTCTGTGGAATTCTCTCCCTGAGAGCGGCGGATTCGGTGGCGTCTTTTGAAAACTCATTTTTTAAATATTGCATTTGCTTAAAGTTTTTTCTTTGTACTGTGTTTTACTGTTGTGAAGCATTTCGTGGCAGCTGCCTTGAGAGGTGCTCTATAAATAAAGTTTTACTTACTGACTTACTGACTTACTTACAGCAATACCCATGCCTGTGAAGCCCTTTTGATGCAAAGCAGTGACCTGGTTACCTTGCAGGTAACTATGGCAAAAAGAGGAAGAACAACAAGAACCACCCTCCTTTTTAAAGCAGAAATGGCTGAAACGAGTTTTTGGAATTAAGTTAATTTTCATGGCAAAGAGGGACTTTGCAATTATTTGCAATTTATTTGATCACTCTTCATAATATTCTGGAGTATAAGCAAATTGCCATCATAAAGACGGAAGCAGCAACTTTGTGAAAACCAGTACTTTACATTCTCAAAAACTTTGGCCACGACTGTTTGTGGTCTGCCGCTTTGAGGCTGAGTTGTTGCAGTTCCTGAACACTTCCACTTTGCAACAATACCACTTACAGTTGATTGTGGAATATCTAGGAGGGGAGAAATTTCACAAACTGACTTGTTGAAGTGGTGCCATCCAATTATTTGGTAAATGGACTGGTTCTTACATAGCATTTTTCTACTCTACTTTGAGCACTCAAAGCACTTTATACATTCACCCATATTCATACAAGCACTTCTTTCTATGCTTAAGTGCTTTCTATCTAACATTCACACTCCAGCAGTTGCAACTTAGGGTTCAGTATCTTGCCCAAGGATACTTTGACATGCAGACTGGAGCAGCCAGGGATAGGACCACCAACCTTTTGATCAGTAGGTGACCCCCTCTACCTCCTGAGCCACAGCCACCCCCGTATATTTCACAAAAATCCTTTTCCATTCTTTCAAAAAGTTTGTAAAGGCAGACTGCATGGCTAGGTACTTGATTTTATACACCTGTGACACCAGAAAACACCAGAATTCAGCGATTAACAGGTAATGCTTTTGTCTATAGTGACGTTAGTTGCACAAGCTGATAAATTACCATTTTTTAGTACCAAAAAGCAGGAGGGGTACTTCCCAAAGTCAGTAACCTTTTTGGATGGGCCTGTTTTGATTGGCTGCATTCCTTTTGCCTGCAGGCAAAACTTTGTACCAGAGCAAAACCCTCTTCAGGCGTTAAAAAGCTCCTGCCAAGATTTACTCATGACGCACAGCATCAGTTTTGAGAGGCAGGTATTCTGTTGGCTGGTCTTGTTGCATATGTAATTGTGGGAGTTTACCCTTTCTGCAGCTCAAAAGAGGAGAATATTTAAATGAATAATACAAACATGATTTAGGCCTACTCCACCTGAGTCTCAGTCTTCAGGACCACAAACACTCCCCGGCAGCTTGTTGGTGTGTAATTCATTAGGCTGATTCATGTGTCACAGTGTGTTTAGAAGTAGTTGTTGAACACACTGATATGAGTGCTTTGTTGTTCAAGCAAACAGACCAAAGCACATAGTGAACATAGAGAGGTGTCTGATGCTTCAGGTGTAGTTGCTCAGTTTGAACAGCAGGTGGAGCTGCTGTGTAAAACTTTAACCTGAAAACACAAACAGCTGATGTGTTCAACAACTGTGTGTGGCCCAGTGCTTTTGTCCATATGGTGTAGTTTTAAAGCAATGACCTCACTCAAAAAAGGCAAAACAATGGAAATGTGTTGAAGGTATTGTGCGCTCACAGTCCGCTGCCTTAGTGTGTGGTGTGTTCATTGATCCTCTTCTGCACCCGGAGATAATGTCTCCAGATAATGGGAGCCCCACTTTCCTTATGTGACTGCATGGAACTACCAGATACTGGATTAGGCTCTAGTAACTGGAGGGTTTAACAGCTTTCAAAGAAAAAGCTTAGACTACTCTAATGTTCCGGTACAATGAATTGTTGAGTATTGCTGATATATTACAACTGTTGAGACTTATTAATAAAAATCAAGTCATTATTTTTAATGATCGTGTGCTTTGACGAGCCGTATAAGTTGACATGGGGTCGTTTGGCTTTCTTCAGCTTACTGTACTATAAAGTGGAAACCTAATGTTAATCCATAGAGGCACTATATAAGCCACATTGCAAATAAGTGAAAGCTTTGCCAGCCTGTCGCAGGGTTAACACAGAGAGACAAACAACCATTCACACCTGTGCACAGTTTAAAATCACCACTTAAGCTAACCCCACTAACTTCATGTCTTTGGACTGTGGGAGGAAGCCGGAGTACCTGCAGAAAACCCACACAGACATGGGGACAACGTGCAAACTCCACACAGAAAGGCCGCAGCCAGATGGTGGATTCAAACCCAGGACCTTCTTGCTGTGAGGCAGCAGTGCTAACCACTGCTTCAGCATGTTGCATTTTGTGTTTTGTAGTTTTAATTAAAACACACTTCCTGTACATTTTTACAGATATTGATCTTTGTACTGAAACTGTTAAGTTGTAATAGCCATTTATTTATTTTTAAAAGTCAGGTTTTGGGACTCATCTTCTTCGAGCATGCTTTAAGCTGCAAATGTATTAAAAGCTGCAAAAAAATTTAAGTTTTAAGCAAATTTAACACGCAATCCCAATTCCAAGTAAGTTGGGACGCTGCATAAGATGTAAAAAAAATTAAATAAAGTAGAATTAATAGAATATGTGAGAGTGATGTCAAAAGACTACTTTACAGATGCAAAGCTGCGTGTTGTTCCAAAAAGAAATTTCTGGTATTTGCCCCCCCCCAAAAAATACTGCTGGTATCAAACTGCAATCTGTGAAGCATATGTTAAATATATCTCTCATGAATGATATCAAGCCAGAAACATCATTCCTGTCACAGGGTAGCAGCTGCAATCAGTTTCTGGCAAAGTGATTTTTATATATTCTTTATTTATCAGGGTAAAAACTGTCATTGATATTATAAATGTCTTTTTTAGAGCGATCTGGCCATGAGGCAGCAGAAATGGCAAAAGTATAACATCACAGCTCTTTAAAGATATTTGAAGTGGCCAAAAAGGATCGGATTGATGATAATGTAGGTATAATAAGGCAGACTCATAAAGATACTCCTAAAACAGGTTATTTATTTATTTTATTTATAAGCCCTTCATTAATGCCATTGACTACAGTCTGTTTAGTGGACAGGCAGTCCACTTTTTGGCACAATACCTGCCTCATATTTAAGAAATTACATTCATTTCAGTGTCCACAAGATGGTGCCAAGTATCCATAAGGTGTAAAACACCCTTTTGTTTTTTTTTAATTGTGCAAACAAGTTGAATTTAACAAGGTGTGAATGAACACATAGAAATGGTTATAATCTGGACATAAAGTGTTTATTTCTGTGCTTTTTTTTTTTTAGAGTATCAGTTCTGTAATGCTAATCTCAAAGCCTAACCACAACTTCATGACAGCTTACTGATTTGATAAAATTAAGCATAGTTTATTGAGCAATATAGGCCTCAAAGTAAATCTCATAGAGTTGCTGATAAAATTGTCTTCATCATTCTTCATTCTTCTTTCATCATTCTTTCAACCACAGAGCTGACAGCAGCTTGCCGTTTAGATCAATACAGAATATAATACACTATTTAAAATGTCATAAGAGTTAAACAACTGGAAAGAAACATATTAAACAATACGTGACTGTCAATGAATAAATAGATGCTGAAGTGCATTCAAGCATTAAATGAGGATAAAATACAAGTCTGGAATTAAAATGAGTTGATTCACGTGTGGCGATGACTCGGATTTTAAATGTTTTGTCATCACATCATGCATCATCTCGCTACTAAATAATTAACCACTGCATAATTCTCTGTGCAAGCAGATTCTGTTATTAAAGTGCAGCTTCTCTCAGTGGCCTAAAGCACATTTGCCAACTGATTAGAAAATGAAATTTGGCACCCTTCCCACGAATAACTTCATTCAGTGAGAGAGCTTTGTTGCAGTCTTAATCCACCAGCGTGCGGCCAAAAATGAGAGCAAATCTAGCAGCAGGTGACAGGTGACAGATGACCAGAAGAAGAATAACAACTGAGCAGAAAATTTCCACCTTGTACAGTAATCCGACAGTTTCGGTGTGTATGCTAATGAGGCAATATTTCTGTGCAGTTTGTCTGCAAAATGTTCAACAGATGCACATTTAAAATCAAAGTAATTCGTCAGTAAAACAGCCTCCTTGGCAAAAGGAGCATATCGATTTCATCTAGTCTTTCCGCCATGCCTCTTCTCTCAGGGAGTATCGATGCTCCCGCCAGTCTTTAAGAACTCAGCAGTCTGGTCTAAAGAATAAGGAAAAGGAATAAACCCTCTTCTTGATATAGGAGAGGGTTTGATTGCCTGGGAGATTCAAAGAAAGACGTAATGTGCCTATTTGCATCAGTTAATTGTGCTACTGTTTGCTAAAAAGCTACATAAGTCTTCTAGAGAAGAAGACACGAAGATTTGGAGAGTATATTTGTCAAGTGTGCACTCAAAGAAAGTCCCTGTTGTAAAGCTTCAGAGGCCAGAAAAGACAGTCAGAAAGCATGTCGTCTGCTGTACTCGCTCACACTGTGCTGATCTTATTAACCAGTGTGCAAAGTGCCTACCTCATCTATAATATACTTACTTGTTAATGACTCTGCAGTCTCCAGAATCAACGCTAACATAAGTGATTGGCATTTTGTCCGGTGTGTAAACATTTTAAACCCTGTGGTGCTTAATACCAGAAACGTTCCATTACTTTCAGCATTTATTGTGGTGACATTACAGCTTTTCAGCAACAGCATCAAAAACTAACTAAGTTAGTGTACCTGATCCTGGCAGCAGATCCATTGGTTCCTGTGGGCTTCAGTGTGGGGTGTTTGTGGATAGGGTCTGTTCCAGATCTGAGAGCTTATGGGCTGTTTCAGCGCCTCAGGGTCGGGTCTGTCGTTGCATTGTGGCAGAGTGCTGCAGTAACATCCACATGAATCCCGGGCCCCTAGGTTGGTTAGTGCTTTTAATGTTGTATCACAAATCACAGGATGGGAGTGCGCATAACAGATTTGCCTGACCTGTCCACTTTCAAGCCCGTTTGTCTCGGATATGCTTGCATTCATGCTGGCACAACACACCAGTCATAGCGCACACTTTACTCTGGGGATAGAACACAGAACACAGTGTGAACATTTTTCATTGTGGGCACAGTTTCCCTCTGTCTGCACTGCAGTAGATTATGGTCTGTGAGCCTGACCTCCCTGGCTGGCAGGATACCTATCCACACAAAACTCAATCTATTATATTCCTATTATTATTCTCCTGCTATTATTTTTTATTTATGAACTCTACTTGGGCTGCTTTGCATGAGTCACAGTTCAAAATGCTAATTTATTTTAAATCTAATATTGAGCCTTGATGCAGACCTTCAGTTCAAGCACTGTCTGAAACTCTCACTTTAAGTCTGCCCTACCTTTTTTTCATTGGCTGCACCCACATAGAGAAGATCTGAACAGCAGGTTTATTCAAACTTTGGAAGTTTGTTTCCACCACTGATTTTTTTTTTTTTAAAAACCTCACCCACCATTAGGTGCAGGGAGGTTATGTTTTCTATGAAAATTTCTGGAGTTGTTGGGGGTGGTACAAGCAACAATTTATTAAAATTTTGGTGGTGATCACGGTCTGGATCCAAGGATTCTTTACCATTGTGAGATAGGCACAATACTCACACATTTAAGGATTACACAGACAAAAAGTCAGTGACATGCAACTAACATCAAAATTTGATGGAGTATTGACAACACTGGGTGGTATTTATTGCAATATGCGGTATGCACTCCACTGAATGCCCTTCTAGTTTTTTTATTGCTTGTTTGTTTGTTTTGTTTGTTTGCACCAGGCAGAGCTAAATTGAATTTTAAAGTTATTATCTCAACATTTCAGCAGTTGGCTTTTTTCTTTTTTTCCACTGGCAGAAACAAGCTTCCATACCAAACCCTGTCCATATTAGGAATATCCCCTCTCACTGACGTCATACAGAACCAAGCGTTTAAAAGGCTGGCCGAATCGGACCGTCTAGAGCAGTCTGAAGCCGGAACTGTTGGTTAGTCGCACATGTGCTGACCTCATTATTTTTTATACATGCTTCATGTACGTCAGTGACTTTTACTCATGATGGCTCACTGCTCCCTCTGATGGCTGACAGCTGGATTGCAGTTTTTTTTTGCTTTGTGGCTACTTTCACTGCTCGCAGTTACACGATACTAAAACGTTTGGCTTTTCGAGACAGCGAGATAACTCACTTTAAGGGCTTGTTTTAATTTGGGATCAGGGGAAATCAATTTGTTGGTGACATGCTTAAAGTGGAGCTCATGAGAGGAGCACCTCACTCTGCTAATTACCCAACTTCACCCTTTTGAAGTTGTGAAGACTTCAAAGTGTAAAGTTACAGCGGGCTCGAGCCCTAAGCGGCCTCATATATGTGCTATTTTAGCGATCAGATCACCTTCAGATGATTCATAAGAGGTGGGTGGGGTGCTTTTGGATGTCAGCTTACAGTCCCGTGAGCCTGGCGGGCTTCTCACTGGCTGCTTCATGCAGAACAGTAGAGAGAAGAAAAAAAAGAGGAGTGGTGGTGGGACAAAAGAAAAGCGGAGTCTGGCACAGAGCGCAGGAAATGGTATGCAGCACAGGCTGCTCTGTCCCTCCTCCTCCTCCGTAGCGATCATCCTGTCCGTTATTATTCGGCACAGACAGCGGCCCGTTTTAAACTGAAGCACCGGGCTCCCAGGCGCACATTGTGGAAGTATCTCCTCCCGGCATGCCCCAGCGACACACCTAAAAACGGTTACCACCTGATGATGGCTTCGGTGCGGACGGTCAGCAAAGTTGCAGCGGGACTTCTGGGAAGTATTCCTACTCTCCGCTGCGGTCTCAGACTTGCTCGTCCGGTTTCATTTCCACACCAGGTAAATCCACCCTGTAGACCGAGCTCTTTGCAGGCGCCTCCGTTTTAAGTGTACCGCGGCTTCCTGCTGAAGCGCCAGACGCTGTTTTTGTGACCGATTTGAATCTTCCTCCAATCAGGCGTGGGCGCTTCTCAAAGAGGGACTTCAAAACTTTTTAATTTTTCTGTTGTTTACATGCGTGCTCGAAACAATCAGCCTCGGAAAATGTGTATTTGTGTGTGCAACACCTCACCGCTAACGCAGTTCTTTTCCAGCTGCCTCTCAAATATACCAATAAACCTGAAGACCAGTCCCAGAAGACATCATTACCGCGCTATATACAGTGCAGCCTTCAGCAGGGAAGCCAGTATGTTATTATATCACCGTATGTGTACATCACCGGCCAACAACCATGTCCAGCCCACAGTGCAGGAAATAGTGCAGCAGGGAAATGCTGCAGAAAGTGAAAGCCCACATTGCCTCAGAGCATCACCTTAAGATCTTTGTGATGAGGCTTTTACTCACGCTTTTATTAAGGCGCCTCTTCAGCCCACATCTTTTATCACCCACTACATGAAATTGCTTTGGTCAGCTCAGTTGCAGGCAGGCAGATCTCAATTTAGGCACCTCGAATCTATGAGTGTGCAGGGAGAGCAGTGCTAAATGCAATCAGAGCCTCCACAGACGGATGCTGAGATGGAGTTTGTTGGATTGGGAAAAAAATTGAAGCTGTCAGAGGGGCAAGATGCAGTGACTCACTCCTACACGCCAGAGTGACTAAGATGAGTTTTATTTTTAGACTGGACCATATATAAAAGTGGAGCTTCAGTAAGCAAAATCCTTACAGCAGCCCCATGCACCAGTTTACGCTGTTTCAGCACAAAATGCAACTCATATCAGCTACAGAAAGAGCAGTTTGCATCACATGGATGTGCTTTATAGGGCTGCCTTATTTTGTCAGTTTAGAGGACAGGAAGTGAGACAAGAAAGACTGGGAACAGCGTGCGACAAAGGTTCCTCTGTTTTTATGGTCTTTAACCACCAAAATTCCCCCTGCAAAACTACAAGCAGATATTCAGTGACAGATGGGCCCGTTATGTGCTTTACAATTTTTCTTTTCCCAGCCAGGAATTCATCAACCTCAGTGCCGTAGAGGCTGGGAGAATCTGAATTACATTACCTCCCAAAAATGGGACATTCAGCGTGAAAAGACCATTTTTTTGTAAATGAGAAGTTGCACCACAGCATGTTTTTAATCGGAAGGTAATACACTTGAAAAAGCAGAGAGCAGGGGCTGCATGCAAATATACAGCATCAGTTTTCAGAATCCACACAGCAAGTTACCAGTTTTTAATCAGACTCTTTCTAATGCAACCAAGCAGAGGAAGTAGGCAGAGGTCAATCTAGAGAATGCTCATTAGACCATAGAAAGCTAAGCTAGGTTTACCTGCATTTTGACATTAGGGATCTGGTTAGCCTAAAAAATCCATGCCAAATCCTCAATTCAACACCACTTGTTTTGGCTATCTATAGGGCAATATTCATATTCAGGCCACATGTCTTTTAAAAAAAATGGGCTTTTCCCTGATGAGAGACCACCAGATTCAAAATATTCAAACATCTTTCTGCAAAAGTTTCACCGCAGGCATGACAGGAAGTTTGGGTTAGTTTGCTCCACGATACTGTAATACAGGTAAGCATAATGCAGGAATGTTTGGTTTCTCTCAGTGCTGAGAGAAACCTTTCTGACCTACAGGAAACTCAAGTGATGCTCAGTGTTAGTTGTTTGCAGTTTCACACAATCACATGAGAGAATCAATATCAGTGTTGTCTCTGGAGCCTCGAGTGCGAGTGAAACCTTCAGTGCTGAATCAATGGGGCTGAGGAGGATGAAGAAAGGAAAGGCATTAGTTTGTGTATCGAATGTGTGTGAAATGCTAAAATGAGATGTCAGGCTTTTGGGAGCGTTTTTAATATGGGCTCAATGATACAGCCCTTGAGCGCAGTGGCGGGACACATGACAAAGTCATCTGCAAGTGAGTTTGACTGCAACCTATTTCCAGAAGTACAAATGTGTTTATTAGAGCATGGAGACACAATGCTTCACATTGTGAAAACCGATCTTACACAAGCAGGTTTCCAAAGCAGGAATGAGAAGAAAGCAGAAAACATTCCTTTGCATTTATTGTTGTTATTCTGCAGAAACCGTGAATTGAAAAAATGTTCACATGGCTGAGACAGACAGGATCACTTTGTCATGCAGGGTGACCACTAATGGAGATGTTATGATTGAGCGGTGACAGCACGTTGGTGGTCCGTGGGCAGCTTCGGACTGCAGAGCGCGAAGCTGATGAGGGCAGTGTCAAAATTATGTTGTGCAATGCACTGTGGTCACTGTCTGCACTTTTCATGCTGTATTTTTATAATTTATTTATTTATTTTTTTAAATCTTTGATGCTTTTTTCAGGCTTCTCCCATTCCCAATTAACTTGCCAACCAATCAGCATTTGACCGAAGCGCAGCGTCATCCACGTCAAACAACTCGCAGTTGAGATTTTGGAAGACAGGTTTCCGGTAGTTGAAAACCCCTTTACGTAGGCTTTCCATAAACAAATCCCTCCACAAACAGACCCAACACAGTAGCATAAATTAAGCGTCACTCTATTTGCTCTCTGGCAGTTTTTCATTGTCTTGGCAGTGGGCAGACATACACTGTAAAATATAAGTGATTTAATGTGAAGAACCTTGACAGCCAAGTGAGGCCATGCCAGGTGCAGATGCTGGTCTTTATTAGGGCAATAAATAAAGTGAGTGTTCATTGTAAGGAGGCACACAAACTGTGACACGAGGCCTCAGTAGATATCAAGAACCGATTTCTTTTCTTCATTTGTAGTCCAGTGTGTCTTAAGGAGGAAGCTGTTGCTCAACACAACAGCAGTATAGAGAGAACCGTCTTTCTGTGAGAGTTTTAGACCTCACTTGCGCACGCACACACACACACACACGCACACACACTATCACTATCAGATGACAGCAAGTTTTCTCGAGTTTACTTCTCAAGGGGAAAAAAACGCATGTTTGTGCAAAGTGTCAACAAAAGTTATGTAACTTCACTTCTTAGTATTTCCATCTATATAAGGACCACAGTGAAAAGGAGCTTTTCCTTTTGCGATGTAATAAGGCTTCAGCTTGTAGGAAAGTTGGACCAACATGACCTGAGAGAACTAAATAAGTTGAGCTAAAGTAAAAGTTTGAATTCGAAACAGGTTCAGTGTAACATTTGTAATGTGTGTGCACATCGTGTTAACGTGAATTTCTACGTATTTAAAAACATTGAGTAACAAGTCTGTACTAAACATTTTGACACCTTATTTAGTCATTTTGTGTGTGTGTGTGTGTGTGTGTGTGTGTGTGTGTGTGTGTGGGGGGAAGTGATCATGGGGGGCCAGTCACTCGTCATGCCTCTGTCTGCATATTACAAATCACAAACACGCACTCATTGACTTAAATACACAATGAATGACATATTGTAACCCTTGTAAATCTTCACTGCACAAAAAAATGAAAGGAACACTAGCTTCCAGCCAATTAAACTTCTGGGATATTGACCTGGTCAGTTAAGTAGCAGAGGGGATTGTTAATCAGTTTCAGCTGCTTTGGTGTTAATGAAGTTAACAACAGGTGCATTAGAGAGGCAACAATGAGACGACCCCCAAAACAGGAATGGTTTTACAGGTGGAGGCCACTGACATTTTTTCCCTCCTCATCTTTTCTGTTTTTTCACTTGTTTTGTATTTGGCTAGGGTCAGAGGCTGCACAGATAGTTCAACTCCTCCAGGATGGCACATAAGTACGTGCCATCGCCAGAAGGTTTGCTGTGTCTCTCAGCACAGTCGCTAAAGCAGGGCTCTTTAACTCCAGGCCTCGAGAGCCCCTGTCCTGCAGGTTTTAGATGCGTCTCTGCTTCAACATACCTGAGTCAAGTATAGAAGTCATTAGCAGGACTCTGGAGAACTTGACTGCATACTGAGGAGGTAATTCAGCCATTTGATTCAGGTGTGTTGGATCAGGGACACATCTAAAACCTGCAGGACAGGGGCTCTCGAGGCCTGGAGCCCTGCCCTAAAGCATGGAGGAGATTCCAGGAGACAGGCAGTCACATTTGAGCACATTTGACAGACCTGAAAGGGTCTGGAGAGGCCGAGGAGAACATTATGCTGCCTGTAACATCATTCAGCATGACTGGTCTGGTGGTGGGTCTGTGATGGTCTAGGGAGGCATATCCATGGAGGGATGCACAGACCTCTACAGGCTAGGCAAGGGCACCCTGACTACCATTAGGTATCAGGACTTATTATTATTATTTCAATATCTTATATAATGTGTTATGACTATATTCAATGTTCAAGTTCTGCTCGTGGAACCAAATACACATATAGGCTCACCAGCCACTTCATTAGGTAAGAAGCTCTCTGTGGTTTCACACCCCCCACCCACCCCCAGTACATCTCTGGCTCGCTCAGTGTATATAACCCAATTAGACCTTTTCCATCATCAGTTCCATACCTTTTAACTGTTGCCATAATTAGTTCTAAGTATACTGAGGGTGCTTTCAGTGTCTGTGGTCCTGATCTTTGGAACAAGCTGCCTGCTGACCTGAGGTCAATTACAACTTGTCTGCATTCAAAAACAGACTCCAAGCCTTTTTATTTCACAGGCTTAATAACTTGTGTGTATGTGTGTGTGTTAACTTGTATTTTATTTTGTTTGTTTTATTGCCTGTCCCTTACGAAAATCCACTATGGTTAACTATAGTTTTTCTACATTTTTCCATGGTTACTGCATAAAAACCATAGAAACCATAGTGGATTTTTGTAACGTAGACTTGCATAGTTATCTCACCGACCGATAGGTGGAGGGAGGTTATGTTTTAACCTCTGTCCGTCTGTCTGTTTGTTAGCAGTATAACTCAGTGTTTTGAACCAAAATTGATGAAACTGGAAATATATCTTAGGGGTCCAAGAATACATGGTTTCATTTTCAAGGTTAAAGGTGAAGGTCATCAAAAAATTTTTCAAACATTAAAAAATTCAATTGGCAAAATTTTTAAATTCATACCTCAGTGAAGTTTTTTAGAGGACAGAAAGCTGCTGGATTGGGTCCTGGGGAAAGTACTCTGTGCCCGTGTAGATCCGTTGGCAGGAGTACTGACCAGGATATTCAGCACATCCTTGACATTGGCTGAAGTCCCGTCCTGTCTAAAGGCAGCCACTAGCATCCCAGTTCCTAAGAAAACAGCCATAAAAGACCTTAATGACTACAGACCAGTGGCGCTGATGTCTGAAGTCATGAAGTGTTTTGAAAGGCTTATCCTCAAGAACCTCAAAGCACGCCTCCTCCAGAACTTTGACCCACACCAGTTTGTCTACAGGGCAAACCGGTCCACGGAGGATGCCATCGTCACTGCTCTCCATACAGCCTTGGAACTCTTGGACCACTCGGGAACCTATGTCAGGATGCTGTTCGTCGACTACAGTTTGGCGTTCTACACCATCAGCCCTGACATCCTGGTGGAGAAGTTGGCTGACTTGGACTTGCCAATGACACCAGGGTGCTCAGCCTGATTTGGGGCAGGGGGTTGAATCAGTCTACAGGGAGTAAATACAGGATCTGGCAGGATGGTGCTTCAAAAACAATCTGGAGCTGAACACCACTAAGACCAAAGAGATGGTCATTGACTTCAGGAGGCAGAGAGGGACCATGCTCTACTTTACATCAATGAAGTATGTGTAGAGAGAGTAGCCTCCTTCGAATTCCTGGGGACCCACATTTCTGAGGTCCTCACCTGGACTGCCAACACAGCAGCACTGGTAAAAAAAAAAAAAAAGAAGCCCAGCAGAGACTCCACTTCCTGCATGTCCTGTGGAGGAACCACCTGGAGGAGAAGCTGCAGGTGTCCTTCTTCTTTTAATGTCCTGTGTGTCTGTCTGGTTCTGCTCTGCAGAGGGTCACTGGCTGCCCCCTGCCTCCCCTGGAGAACATTGTCAGCTGTCACTCCATTAGCAGAGCAAAGGAAATCTTGGCAGACCCCTCTCACCCTGGTCAACACCTGTTCAACCTGCTGCCATCAGGGAAGCGACTCAGGTCACAGAAGGGAAGGACGGACAGTATCAGGAACAGCTTTTAACCCCTGGGCCATTAGACTCTTGAACACTATACAGTAATACACAACAATAGGTTCACTGACTCACTACTCACTTCCTCTTCTGACTACCTCACTGTGCTTTATTAATATGTTCAGTATATCATAACCATCCTTGCCACTGCAACCACTGCATTTATGCAATATTGGTATATTTTGAATATTTGTTACATATTTATTCCCCTGTAAGTGCTTGTGTTTGTTTATATACAAACTGGTTTTACACTATTTTTCTTATGTTCTTGTTTAGGTTTTATAGGGAAAGGCACTGAACTATGGCAGCTGCTACATTTTCACGATGCTCTGTGTTTGATGACAAAATTTGGGGTGGGGAGGTATGCAGTCTACTGAGTGCCCTTCTAGATTTTTGTTTTTCTGGTAAATACGTTGACTTTAAACGTAATGAAATGTGCTATGTAAATAAAATGACTTTTTCATTGACTGTAGTCATAAGGGGATGAACATGGACAGCAACAATACTCAGGTAGGCTCTGGTGTTTCCCCCACACTTTGAGTTACTGTTGCCTTCATCATCAGTTCACAGCACCCTGGTCATTCTCCTTTGACCTCTCACATCAACAAGTCATTTTCTCCCAGAGAACTGCCTGTCACTGGATATTTTCTCTTTTTCAGACCACTCTCTGGAAACCCTAGAGATGGTTGTGGGAAAATCTCAGTAGATCAGCAGTTTCTGAAATACTCAGACCAGCCCATCTGGCGCCGACATCCATGCCACATTCAAAGTCACTAAAATGGCCTTTCTTCCACGTTTTGATGCTCGGTTTGAACTTCAGCACCCGCAGTTTCAGCTTGATCATGTCTACATGCATTGAGTTGCTGCCATGTGATTAGGTTACTGTATGGTTATTGTAATATTTAACAATCTTTACAGAAAAAATGTAAACGGCAGGTGTGATAGTGTTGACCCCGCATTGTTATGGGCTTGTTATGACAGCCCATCATAGCAATGTACTGTGTGATAAGTAGTGAAAGTTGCCATTGTGTTCATTGGACAAGGAGGTCACAAGTAAACTCCTTTTCACCTTTTCAGCTCTCCTGCAAACAATGGAGTTTTTCTCACTGAGGGTTTAATAAGTAAACTCAATATAGCTTTTTTTTTTTTTTTTTTTTAACTTTTTATTTTCAACAACAATTTTATATCAACACATACACATGTCTACCCTTGTCACATCTGTCCGGCTCTGTCAAAAGTTATCCAGGGATTAATGATGGAGGAGACAAGTCCAACAGGGATACATTTCCTTCAAATATATGTTAGCCCCACTAAGAGAAACCTATATTCATTAACAACATCCATGGATATATAAATCACAATAATTTCAGTGACAGGGACTACAGTAGACATAATGAAAATACAGATTAAAGTAATAAAAGTACACAATAATAATAATACAAAATAAATTTGAAGGGTACTAAACTCAGTATAGCTTTTAATCCAACAAGATACTCATCTACATGGTGTGTTCTTGTCCTGGTATGACTTTGTGATGAAGCGTTGCTAAGCCATGTGTCACAAAAGAGGAAATGTGATTCACTCAGAGGCTTTTGTGTCAGCTTTGCAGTGTAGTTTAAGTCGTTGTTTGAAGTTGTTTTTCTGCTCCTTTTTAATTAACTTCTCTTAGATCTGTCTGTTCTGGACCTTTGCAAACACCACTTGAATTCCTAAAGGGACATCCCCCCCCCCCCCCCCCCCCCCCCCCACACACACACAAACACACACCCCTTGTTTTTCAATATTCAGCTCTTTCCTTGTGGTATTCAAGGTTGAAAGTTGTAGCACTCTTTGCTGAGATAAGCTTGGGGAATGTTGAGTCAGTTATAAATGTAGATGTATAAATGAGAGATGGTGAACTGTAAGAAAAAAAATGGGCTAAATATAAGTGCTCGCTCCACCCTTTTTGTGTGGTCACAGATGAGAAGATTTTTTTTTTTAAAACTCCTCCCCTGGTAGATTCATGATTTGGAACGCTCTGCTTGTTACACCTTCTTTTAAAGCTCACTTTGCAGCCAGTTTGGATTACGAGAAATTGTTTTTTTTTTTTGTTTGTTTTTTTTAATTATTTTTTGTGTTTTCTACTGTTTTGTTTTATGTTACCAAACATTTTATTAATTGTACTTGTGTGAAACACAACCCGAGCCTTGTGTTCATGTAGTACATCACACCACATGCGTCTTCTTCCCGCTTCCCACCTTCTCTTTGTTCTTTTAACCGATCCGGATCATTAACTGAGTAGAAGAAGATAAATGGTTCAATGCAAATTGTTTTCATGGCAGAGTGCTGGCTGTTCTCAATCATAATGGCAACAGAGTAATTCAATTTCTACTCCTGGCAGCCTTAGTTTATCACACTCGCACATTTTTCTTGCTGCCTCGGGTCACTCTGGTTAGACACTGTAAGTCATTCTCTTATGATTCCATGTGAAAGTGGAAAAATTCCCTTTGCTTAGTAATATCACATCTGTGGCAAGAGTGAGAGCCGATTCCTTTCGGAGGCCATCGCTCAGTTGTGACAGGATTCATAATGGAGGGACCTGATGGAAGACTGCAGGGAAAACGAGGCTGCTTGCCACCGCCCTGATCATTACTCGATCAGGAAGCCACAGCCTGCACGAGGAAGGAGATCGCAGCTTGTCGCCATATTCCCAAGTTTTCACTCCCCAGTTTTGCTCCTCTCCTTCCGTGTTGGCGTGACATAAATAAAAAACGCTTAGCTCAAGGCGTAAATACACCTTCAGCTGATTTGTTCTGTGAACAGTTGGAAGAAACAATTTGGCGATGCAGGGCAGATGTGCAGCGTTATCCCCTGCAGCTCCAGGAATGTGTGAAGGACAATAGACAGACAGCGACCACTCTGCGCTCTGAATATTGATGCATTGTGTATCAGGGAAGTGTGTTTTGTTTTGATAAGAAGACAAATTTAGACAAAGGCGGTTTTAGTCAGACTGTCAAACCAGAGGGGCCGACCGGCTCTGCAAGTCATGCATGTTTTGTGCCATGAGAGCCATGCAGTTAGATATTACTCATGTGTTTGGCATACGTGGGCATGTCCAGGCACCACAGTCTTAACCACTCATGTATGTGTGTTGTGTGTATCTATGGGTGGGTCCATCTCTTTGAATTGGAATAGCTCAAGTAAAACTTTAGTGAAACCCCCTCTGAGGGTGAAAATGCAGACCCCCATGTTAATGTGTCCAGCTTTGCAGGAGAAATAAGCATACTGATTGACAGGTGGATGCCAGCACAGGCGGTTGTAGCTTAATTTGGGTTACTGAAACTGAAAAATGTGTATTCGTTCAGTGGTTGCTGGAAGTTGTGGGCATTTGCTGTGAAATTGGTTGCTAAAGCCTCAGTTACACAGGCAAAGAGACCGGTCATTGACCCCCACCCCACCCCCCGGCACCCAGAGGTTGTTAGGGAAAAATGTGTGGGTCAATCCATCTAAAATCATCGTGGGTCTTCTGCTTGACTGTCTCTGATTTTCCCAACAATTTTATGGCCCAAAGGTTGTACATAAATAACGATTGCTATGAAACTTTAGCTTCACATATCAAGTACTTTTCAAGCTATATCTTTTTGAAAAATAGTCTGTCGACCAACTTTCAGCATGTTTTTTTTTACACTTTGAAATCTGAGGAAAGGTTTGAACATGAATATCTCAAAAACTACTAAAGATAAAAGCCTGAAAATTTCTCTGGCCTTTTTTACTATAAAAATGAACTGGGATCTGCAATTTCAGACAGATAGAATATTGAGGTGTTGACATGCTGCCTGTCTCCACCCTCAGTAAACCACTGTGGGCCCTTGAGCAAGGCCCTTAACCCCCAGTTTGCTCCCCAGGTGCTTTCTAGCTGCCCCTTGCTCCACATGTTGTGCCGCATGTGTGATCGGTTAAATGCAGAGACTGGATTTCACTACATGCATGTGTATGTGACAAGTTGTTTGTTTTAATATTTTTGAGATATTCATGTTCAAACATGGCCTCAGATTTCAATGTGTTGAAAAAAAGGCCTGAAAGTGGGTAGAAACCTGCTTGCGATTTCTTTGGTCACTAGCACATTGCTGAAGTTGCCTGTAGTTTGCATGGAAGATGAGGACTTGTTTGCAAACACTTGCCAACTACTTGCGGAGAGGAATTGAAACTGTGCAAAGTACAACGCACTCCAGAAATGGAAATCATTAGCTTCAAAATAAGGCGAACAGTCACATTTCATTGCTTCTCAGTGAGTAGCTGGCGAGCGTGGAGACAAGTCGACACGCACACTGAGGGTGATGGCAGCAGCGTGCTAGCAGCCCCCTCTTTTGTGACTGATTTGAAAGCCACTTACTAGGTTTAAATATTTCAATGAATATTGAATGTGCCAACGTGAGATTTTGTACATGCATTCTGTGCCTGCAGAAGATGAAGCCCGATGGATTTTGTGAGCCTCTAACCCCGTGAATAGTTAGTTTCTGGCTCCGATGCTGCTGCTGGAGCTGACCGCACCTACTCAAGAGATTGCAGGACAGCAGGAACGACATAGAGAATCTGCCAAATTTCAAAATAAGAGACACCATCCAACCTAAACGCTCCACACCCAAAACACTCCTGGTGGTATAGAGTTGTGAAAGACTGAACAAAACTGCGTGGCAGTCTCAAAGTGACTCTCCTGCTGTGTTCCCAAAGTAAATGTTCATCCAGCTCAGCAACCTTTAAAGGGCTGCTACCTGTTATACTTGAGCGCAATATTAAAGTTTCCTCAAATAATTCAAAGAAATGTTTTCCTTGTTCCAAGTTTCCAAGACTAGATATCTACAAAAACCGTGATATTCACCTTAGCGCTGTGCTCAATAAAATAACATTTAAAAAAAGAGAGAGAGGTTTTAAATAGTCTGTTTGAAAATACCCCCAAAAATCAATTGGAGTCTGTTTTCAATTTCAAACCCAAGAATCTGTTTTAGGGGTCATCTGTCACCCCTCCCCATAAATGTAGATGGGTTTGCTGTAAAGATGTAACCTAGTGTAGCCAAATTGTTCTTTAATGTTTTCGTCCTTCGCTGTAAGTGCCTTTGTAACTGCCGCATAAAGGTGAGAGACAAAAGAAGGTCACATGGGCCTTATTATAGTCTGTGTTACAGACTATAATAACAGAGGGCTGGGAGCATGGCTTTGGAAATGGACAATTATTCATCACACAGCCCTGAAGCTGTATTATCTGCCATGGTAGCCACGTTGTGTTGATTTAAGAATGGGATTGGTAACGTGTCTACACAGAATATAAAATGCCTGTAGGCACTCAGCTGTTGAATTTTCTTCGGTCAGTGAGCTCACACACACACACACACTCCCATTCAGCAAACAGTCTGGCCTCGTCCTTAATGCTCAACTTCAGCTCTGCTGTTTTCACATTAGCAGGGCAACGATGTGCAAAAAGTGGCGCTCCACTCACCCCCCTGTTAAACCATTTCATGAACTGTTTGCTAATGTGAGTGAAGTGTTGTGTGCATTTTATTTCACGCACCAACTGTGTTGGTGGCGAATGCCTGCACCACCCAGTTTAATGAAGTACTGTGACTGCCGGAGTAGGGGTGACATACAGAAGGTTTTCTTGGTCTGTTAAACATGCTGTGAAGGTGTTTGGTGTTAACTCTGAGTGGTGACAGAATAACTAGATTTTTTCTGGACTCCTAGGACAGCATGGTTTCTGGGATTGCTGTGATATGATGATATGGGTGTATTGGGGCACTTTTTTCCTCTTTTTTTTTTTTTTTGCTTGTGAGCCCTTAAAACAAATTTTTGTCCCTCACTATAGGTTATAGCCTCAGTGTGAACATGCCGAGCAAATACACCCCTGTGGGCTTACGGTGGGGAGCTCTAAACCCACATTTATCGCATGTGGGTCCCACAACAGCAGTTGTATTTTCTATGGGCAGGCTCACTGTGGGCCTCGGTATCTGCATGAAATGAGGTATGTAGTGCAGGGCACATCTGGGCTCTGCACTACATACCTCCACTGGGACCCACAGCCTGCTGTGGGTCCCAGTGGGTCTACCCACAGTGCCCCCACATTGGCCCCAAGGGGCCATGTTTGCTGGGTGAGTTGTAAGCAAAAAGTGTGTTTTTAGCCTCTCATATTTTTATATTTGAATATTAATCCGTAGTGAGAGTAGAGAGCAGGTGGAAGAGAGCCTGGAGACTTGGGGAGATGCTCTGGAGAGAAAAGCAATGAAAGTCAATAATAGCAAGACAGAACATGGGTGTATGAATGAGAGAGCTGGTGGATGAGTTTAAGTACCTGCGGTCAACCATCCAAAGCAGTGGACAGTGCACAAGAGAGGTGAAGAAGAGAGTGCAGGCAGGGGTGGAGTGGGTGGAGGCGAGTGTCGGGGATGATTTGTGACCTGCTATGATGTATGAGACAAAGTTAGGGAGGCGAGGCTGACCTGATTTGGGCATGTGCAGAGGAGGGATAGTGGATATATTGGACAAAGGATGTTGAAGATGGAGCTGCCAAGGCAGGAAGAAAAGCAGTCAGGAGGAAAGTGCTCTATAAATTGGAGTCCCTTTGGACATTTAACTCATTAGGGACAAAGTATACAGACAAGATCCCACAGTTTTCCTGTCCTTTCTACTAATGCCTCATGTTTTACTGTTCTCATCCAACTTAGTGTCCTGATAAAAGGCTCAGATTTTTGGTCCTGCCAGTTATTACTCCTTGCTTCCTTCCTCAGTACACTGCAGCTTTTAGGCATTTTTCAGTTTTTTGCCATCAGACAGAAGGCGCCTTCATATAGTTTCACCCACCAGTGCAGGCGGCCCTTAATTGCACTCTGTCTCTATCTGGAACAACTCAAATTTGACTCACGGGAGCACTTTGTTTCACTCTTCTTGTCCACATTTTTCTTCACTGTGTGATACATATCTGATAAATAAGCCCCTGTATACTGAACTTTTGTGTAATTTTCAGTAACTTTTTCAAGCATTTTCACACTTTGCTTTATCCACTGCGGCTTTAAATGCTTCAGGTTAAGTGTGAGGTTAATGTACACATTACTTAATACTCTATATATGAACCTTTTTCCTCTCAAAGCCCTCTCTCCAGAACAGTGTGAGAAACACTGTGCTTCAAGACTTGTCTACTCCTTCCTCCCATAAAAATGGACAGCTCCCTTTTTCTTCTTTAATGTAATATTGATTGAACAAACTCCCAGCTGGAAGGAAATGGGATGGGAGAGCGTGTCTGCAGCATCTCTGCGCGTTTGTGGGATGAAGCTGTATTCAAGTGGGAGGACTCAATGAGAAATACTGCAGTGTCCAGATTGTGGTCAGATTTAGTATTTAGTGTTGATTTGTTTTTTCCCCATTGTCAAATTATACTTACAACTTAATATTAAAAAAAGCCGCATTGAGTAGACATTCAAGTTTGCATTTAAAGTGGAAGGACTGCGCTCAGCGAATGCCGAGCGCAGGACAAAGAAGTGCTCCTGCTGTCTGGAATAATGAACTGTTCTCTGTGGATGTTTTCTCCACAGTCAGGAGTCTGGGAGGTACCTGAGGTCTTGCGGCGGGAATGTGCTGTTCATACTGACAGACACACTGGCATCTCATTAAGCATTTAATACTGTTGTCACAAAAAGAGTTAAAGTCGTGCATCAGCTGTTTTAATCAGACCAATCTGTGCTATCAGCTGGTCAAATTATGAACCGCTTGGACAGGAAGTGAACCGCTTTCAAGCATTGAGTTTAATGGAAGAAATTCGTTTTGACATAAAAGCATATTACGGTGCCACGGCTTGGTAAACACGGCTGAACTGGCTTCTGGCAGATGGTTTCTAGGTGTGTCATTTTTTTCCCCTCAGATGCTTCCTTTTAGTGTTCTCTTGATCTGTTTACTCTCCAACATCTGCTGATATGACAGTTTGCCGAGGGCGGGGTGTGCGTACATGAGAACACAAAGAACAAACTGAGTCATTTCTTTCCTTTGCTCATTCTTCCTTCCTATCCTTCCTTTTAGGTTCAGTACAGAAGGCCTCCGCTTGGAAGTTATCAGCCTCTTTTCTACACTACACTTGCTCCCTCCAGTGGTAATATCATGTTATCACCTCCACAGAATATTAAACTGATATGTCACATGTCTGCTACTGCCACATGTCCCTTACATTCTTTACTTTTGGCTGAAGTACAAATTCAGTTCAGATACATATACATGTCCCCTCTTCACTGTGCTGCAGGTGCATCCTTGAAGTACAAATATGGCCGTTTGGTCCTGGAAGTCCCTTTGCCATCCAGAAATGAGAAGTGTTTGTTTTTCCTGAGGCCCATGTTGATGAGTGTGGGCGACCTGATAGCCGATGTGAGGAGAGAGGACCCAGGAGCTGCCGCTTCGGTTCTCTCTAAAGGTGAGGTATGCAGCAGGTGCAGTCAGTCCGGTTTGCTGGGTGTGCGTAAAAAAAAAAAGGCTCAACAGAAGCTAGTTAAGCAACATGCCTCCTCAGTAATCATTTATCCATTTTCACTTTAACACTGAGCAATTATCAGTTACTGTAGTACAATAGGTCACAGGCTTCCTGCCCTTTAAGACGGGGGCAGTGTCTGTTGTCTGATTTTGCAGCACAGATTATGGCTTTAAAACGAGTTTGAAAGTCACTGTGTGCTGTCTGTTTACAGATTTCGGGGAGTACAGCTGCATATTTGTAAGTCAGTGTTTGTTTGGGTCTGACGACAACAAGCCTGAAAAAAAATCAGGGGGACATTGTGTTACATACTGATAATGTTAGGAAAAAAAAATCCACGCTCTGTGGCTCCTCAATGAGACTGAGGGAGTAACATGAGGTTTCATTGGTACACACACACACACACCTGAACCTCTAAACAAAGTGTTGAGGGCTGGCTTTTGACACAGGAGAAAAATGCCTCAAAGAGTGAAACAAAGAAATGTGTAAGAAACAAATTTTGGAAGACATTTCCTTTTCATTCCTGCAGTCATATAATAGCCACTCACATCTGAGATGATCCCAAACCCCAGTGTGGGAACCAGTTCAATCAGTGGTGGTGTTGACACACTTTAGCCCCAGAGCAGTTAGAGTACTCGCGCTATCTCTGTTGATCTGTGATGCATCACTCCTTAAGTTAGCTTAAGGGGAACATATTTTTCCATGAAGGAAACAGGAGACACCGGTTCTCACCAGGGTTATAATAGTTTTGGATTTTACATTATAGTTTAGTTTTAGTTAGTTTTTACTTTTTTTTCTCTAATTCAGTTAGTTTTAATTAGTTTTCAGAGTGGTTTTGCTCGTTTTTATTAGTTTTTATTTTTGGTTTCATGCTTAGTTTTAGTTAGTTTCAGTTAGTTTCAGTATTAGTTTTAGTATTTTCATACCTAATCAGGTGCAAGATTCAAGGCGCAAAAGTGACTATTGTGTAATGAAAACTTGACAAAAGATACAGTTTAAAGAAATATAGTCAACAACCAACTGTTCACAAGACATGCTAAATTTGTGTAATATTAAGGACACACATGAGCATAATCAGGGAGAAACAAAGAAAAACATGAACTCCCAAACTCAATAAATTCTACAATAAACTCCACAATAAACTTCAGCATCAGTGCAGCAGATTAATAACGCCTACATGTGGTGTTAAACAAAAACAAACTCTTTGAAGGAGTCAAAGCTCAAATCCAGCTGCATCCTGATGTTCTCACCACCTGAAGCTGCTTCTGTTTTGGAGCTAGCTTGGTTAGATGCTCGCTAATTAAACCTGCAGGGTCTTTGCGGCCTCTGTACACAACCTACAGAAGTTGCCGACCTCATGTCCGCATTTATGCTTGTGTAGCTGGATTGTGTGTGTTAATTACCTTGTGGTCGTGTGCAGGTGTTTGTACTCAAAGAACCTCCATACGGGACTCGGCAGACCGCAGCCATTACTTTGCGGACCAGCGCGGTGAGCGCACGCACATGCGCACTCACACAGTTGTCCTGTGGCGCTCCCAGCTTAAACTCGGAGAGCGGAAACAATGATTTCATATCAATCCACAAGGCTTAAAAAACCCCCCAAAAAAACAAGTAAATGAAAGTAAGTTTATCGATTATTTCAGTTAGTTTTAGTTAGTTTTGTAAACTCACAATTCAGTTTTAATTAGTTATCGTTTTTTCCTTTTAATTATAGTTTTTATTTATTTCAGTTAACGACAATGTTTTTTCAATTTCAGTTTTCGTTATTTCGTTCGTTTTCGTTAACTATAATAACCCTGGTTCTCACACAGATTTTTATCACTTAAGAAGATGGGATTTGTTAGGCAAGAGCAGCAGATGAGCTTTTAGGCCAATGTGCTTCATCATGTCTTTTATACTTTTTGTCTCTTTGTGTTTTGTTGAATGTGTTGGTTGCTGTGTCAGCAAACCGTTTTTCAGGGTGTAAAGGATAACGCTAATTCAAGTCAACCCTTGTTGTGACAGACGGAGAGCGCATTGCCAACAGCACGCTGATAGATGCCCTGCTGGACAAGGACTTTCAGCTAGTCATCAATGATGCAGTTTATGAAGTCTGCGCTCCTGAGAAGGGTACAACACAATTCTCCATTTGGCACTTTTACAATTACACTTGATCCTGGTAGTAAAATGCGGTTATCATCTTAGATTTCACTCATATTTCATTCATTTTTACTTTCCCCTCCTTCTCTGCCCTGTTGTGCCCTCTGCTGCAGTGTGTTCGTCCGCTGAACGGGCTATGGAGCTGAAGGACATGAAACATGTGGTGCACCTGCTGCACACAGCGCTCCACCAGCCCGAACACCAACTGCTGAAGGAGAAGGAGCTTCTGGAGAGACTGGACAACCTCAAACAGGAGCTTTCGCCTCTGGAGAGGGTACGAAATGTGTCTCAGCATCTGCACACCCCTACACTCTTTCTCCTTTGTTATACTTGGTTGAAAGTCTGATTTTAAGGTAACAGATAACATTTTTTTCAGTTTAGCGTTTGACACTTGGTATCCCGTCACTTTCTGTGTTTTACTGCTGACAGATGAAGGCAGACCTGTCCCGTAAATCAGACTTCCAGACGTCCAGGGCTCTTTATGTTGGGCTGGCGCTGCTGTCTGTGCAGGGCGGCGCTCTGGCCTGGCTCACTTGGTGGGTCTATTCATGGGACGTCATGGAACCCGTCACTTACTTCATCACATACTCGACCAGCATGGGGGCTCTCGCCTACTATATACTCACCAAACAGGTAAGACTCAGAGACATGTGACTGACTGTAGGCGTAGATGACAAGTGCTCCTCAGATATTTCCATTTCACAAATTGGGAAGTTGTTCCTTCAGTCTCGGGCATGTCCATGTGCAGTTATGTGGACTGTGAAAAGAACACAAACGCTATAATAAAGATGTCCTGAATTTTATTGTTCTGAGGACTGATAGCTGTTTTCAGTGTAAATAAAAACTGCTCAAACTTGACTTCTTATCAGGGTAACTGCTGACAAATCACTTTACTCTTTATTTATTCTTGGTCACACCTACCTGGGCAGCAACTAGCTATTAGAACCTAACAGTCAGCAAGTCATCTACCAACATTTTCACTGACTTTTCAAGTTGTTTTTTTTTCTACAAAATATTGTGATCATCTCAAGATCACAGTTTGGGAAATGCAATGCACCTCCTTCATTCTCTCCCACAGGATTACCTATACCCAGATGCCCAAGACAGGCAGTTCCTGCGTTACTTTTATAAAGGGGCCAGGAAGAAGAGATTCAACGTGGAAAAATACAACGAACTCAAAGACGAGCTGGCTCAGGTTGGCTTCATCTTAAATGACTGAAGTGTGACAGTCCATGTTTCTTAGATGTTTTGTTCTTAAACAAATGCACCAGGAACTGTTTTGTTTTTTTTTTTATTTACTGGAAATATCAGCCAGAAAAGGTTCTGATGAAATGTTATTCAAAAATCTGCAACAAGTCCAAATGCTTTTCTTGTCTGTGATCTTCTGTTTCCTGTGTGTCAGGTGGAGGAAGACCTGAGGCGTCTGAGATATCCAACCCAACTTCAATTACCAATTGAGCAGATCCAGCCAAGGCCATGAACGCCGGTCCCTCACAGTTTAACAGAGCAAAAACAAATTTCTGCTTTATTTTGATAACGGCACCTTTTTATCTCAAATCATTCATGTCATTGTTTTCTTTACAAATCAATAATAATGCCAATTATATCATAAAAAACAAAGACTGATTACTATTTAAATTAAATGTTTCCCAAACTGTTTGAAACTGGCGTGTTCCCGATGTCTCATTTGTGAGGTTTCAAGTGCTTCTAAACCATTTCAGGACAAAAAAATGCACACACACACACACACACACTTTGTCACAAAACCAGTGAAGATTTTTATGAAACATTTTATTGAAGGCAAAGCAGTAACTAAAATCTCACTAGTCTACAAGATTGACATACCACAAAAATACAGTGTCAGTGTGTATTCTGGTGTATTCATTTGTTCATTCACAGATCATGTGACACGGGTACAAGTGTTTTAGGTCCAACATACAGTTTTAAAAAAATACACCCTCCTCCCTGAGGTACTTTTCACACTAGTGTTGTCATCTAGGTGCAAATATGCATAGTAAATAGTAAATGTACCATAAACGGCTGACACAAAACATGAATTCCCTTTTTAAAGTAGTAAGTTGGTTTTTATGCTTATAAACACAGCAGGACATTCATGGATAGAGCCTGGTCAGTGCTCTATAGATGGCTGATTTAGTGAGTCACAAATACACAACACTGTCAGTGTACATCACAAGTCTTACAGTTTGTTTATGTCCACTGCCACCAACTTGGATTGGTAAGTCAGGGGGTGGGGTTTCTCCAACTTCTCAAATGGGAAGTCTGAATTGAAGGGGTGTTGCAGTTGAAAATTCCAACTAGGAACTTAGTCATTCCAATTTTAAATGTCACCCGTTTCCTGAGATAAAATATCTTCCATGGAAAACAACTGGCTCAAAGACAAACCTGAAACTGACCCAACAGCCAAGAAAAAAAGCTTCTTTTACAAGGCCACAGTAAACCATGTGCTTTTAACTTATAACAGAAATCAAATTGAATGCATCGTTGTGCAGTAAGACAGTGGTCCATAATCACCCTGCAGTTTTAAAGCAATTCAAGTGCAAACAATGGGTGCTGATCCACAGGCACTGATAAAAATAACAGAAACACTGAATCTGACAAAATCCAACACAGTAACACCGTGAATGACCGGATTTAAAAATGACAGTTTTAATGTTGCCTGTTTTGGCAAATTTGGTGCCTTCTTACAAAATAAACATCTGGCTTTCACCCAGAAAGTTAAATGGACGACATTTTCCTCTGGGCTGTAGTGCTGTTTCTTCATCCCTGTTATTTTAGTGATAGTTGCCCAGTTTCTAAGACATCAGCTGTAGAAATGTTTGCCTTCTCTTTAATATAATGAACTAAATGTCACTTCTCTTGTGATCCTTAAAGGACCAAAATTACAAATTGCATTTTCTTTCTACATGGTTCCCAATCTGGGACGTCTTTAACCTTTCCATCTCGTCATGCTGCCACAGGTTAATGCATGTCTGAGTCTGCAAAGAGAAAACAGTTCCTACGTGGAATCTTTTCAGTACTTGGGTCACATTTTCTTGAAAAAGCCATTGCTGCTGAGTTTGACATCTCATTTACTCCTATTAAATTAAAATAGGACAAACATTTCTACAGCCGATAACACCCAAGCAAATAAGATGGATAAATAACACTACAGGCCTGAATTATAAACAACTGATTTTGAGGTGACTTTTCCCTATAAACTCAGCTGATGCACTGATCCTACTGTTTTATGTCATAATCGGGTTAGTTATTTGGAAGATGATCACAGTTGCAATCATTAACTAGAACAGCATTTCCATTTCAAATGTTAATCACTATAGGGGCTCTTGTATTTGGCTTGCAATATGATGCCAACTATATGTTTACATTCAGAGATAACTGGGAAAATATAAGGGGTGCACTATAAAACAATATTAATGGATCAGTTAGGTAAGCTGAGCCTAAAGTTGGAGTTTCAGTGTCACAAAAGTGTTTCTCGTTACCTGGTTAAATCACTGTGGCGATTTGTGCTGAACACATAACCTGATCTGGGTTCAAAGTTGTTAGTTTATTGTTTTTTGGTTTTTTCAAATCATCTGGAAACACCATATTTTAACTAAATCTTTTATTTAAATTGTGCCGTAAGTGCGATTCGCTGCCAAATGAACACGTTTTATATACGCACCCTGAAGAGCTTAGCAGCACCGAATGAAGCCACAAACTGCACTAGATTGTCAATTTGCATGTGTTCATATTCAGATGGTGATGCAGAAAATTTTTTTTTTTCCAAGTTTGGTCCTAATCTGCTGCCAAGTCTAAATTTTATTAGATGTGTGTCATGGGAAATATCAAAGGTGCCAATTAAGCAAAAGTGTTTTGTTTTTTCTGCTCAGAAGCCCTTTTTAGATGAAAATATAAAACAGCTCATTTAAAGACTGAAGTGTGCTGCAGTTATTTTTTTGGTCGGAAGTAAAGTTTCTTGGTGAGCATTGAAGCAAAACAAGGTATTTGCTTCTTCCCAACAGCGTTTGGGTCACGGCATTTCAAAACGCTCCTCATGGACACTTTTCTGTTGACCAGTGTGAGTAACTCTGTAAATTCCAGGGAATTACCAAATTTCTGGAGCATCTCACACAGATCCTGGATATACCAGGAGCCATTGATAGTCTCACGATGGGAGTAATAACCTTAAAAAAAAAAAAAAAAAAAGAGAAAACAAGTTAAAATGAATGTTGAGGGAAAACCAAGCAGGATGACATGGGGTTATGAAACAAAGGCTTTACACCAGGATTTATAAAGGCTCACTCATATGGTTTCAACTAAGAGAAAAAAAATCTATTGAATCATCAGAGCATTACTGGTGCCCAATCAGAGAAAGTTTAGATCATGTTTATAAATGAGAACTGGTTCTCAAACACTAAATAAAATAAGTAAAAGTAAAATACAAGGTAAGAAATTATACTAAAGATCACATATCTACCTTGGCGGAAAAAAAGGGAAATTTAAAAAAAAAAACAAAAACACAATTTAGTAAATCTGCTCTCAGCTTAAATAAAATGCAAAAGGTTCATGCAAATCCCAGAAGACTCACCTTCAGCCACAGAATAGCACATGATGAAATCAGCCCCAGCTGGGAGGGTGTGCATGGCGCTGGCATCCACAAACACCTCTACTCTGCTATCAACGGCATCAGCAGGGGTAACCGGATCATCATGCTTTTCTCCACGACATGCCTGGAGATGGACAGTGGTTTCCAAACAAAGTATTATAAATAGGTAATATAGCAAGTTAATCTAGACAGGTTTTGGTTTTTTTTGCTAGCATGTACCTGTATTATAAAGATCTTTGGCTTTCCAATAAGGCTCTCGCACTTGTTTCCTTTGAACATGGATGTGATTTCCCGGATATTGATTTTGCCATCATGGCAGTAAACATGGTCATCCTCCCCATGACTCAGGAAGGCGATCAAAAAGCAGTCAGCATCTGAGTGGTCTTCCTCTGCAGCTGGTGGGACATCAGGTACTTGTTAAACTTGCAGCTGAATGTTGGCATGTTGGATTTGACACAGTTCTCTTTGCAGGAGAGCAACGAATTATGGAAGAATTCAAGTGATGATTTCATGCATACATTCTGAATGTACTCTAGTCATTTGAGACCAACTATGTGCGTACCTTCTGCGAGTTTATCCAGGACTTCCACCTGCTTGTAGTTATCATAAGGCCTCACTTCAAAGTTTAGGTTCTTCAGTCTAAACAGGAAGTGAAAATTTGTTGATTAGTTTAGCAGATCAAAGATCAAAATGACCTTTGTTGTCCAGTCAGCAGAAATCACACAACTATCAAGCAAACAATTATATTTATTGTTCATTTGTAACACAAAACACACCGAATGCACTCTTCCTGAAATCCACGAGCCTCTCTTTAGGTACAATTTACACCACTGTGAAATCAGCCACTACCAGGCCACAATAACGCTCTGTAGTGAGGGATTGTGATCGGGGTCATTACCATTCAAAAGAGGCACAATCACCAAGTCCTCCACAAACTTAAAAATATAGCACATCACATAATGGCTTTGGCACTTCCTGGTGCACAGAGGTGAAAGAATGCAGCCCTGGGGCAATCCGGTGGAGGGAATAACATTTAATAATCAGGAAAAAGCAGTTATACGGTATGACCACATAACAGATCTAGAGCTGCTAAGAAAGTGGAGGTATGTTCTTGGGCACAGAGCAATGTCAAATGCAGTGCTCTCCCTTTCTTCAGCAGATCGCTGGGAAGTTGTACCTTTTCTCCAAGTTGTAACGATCAGCATTGGTTCCATGCCTGTCATTTAAGCCCAGGCGCCAGAAGAACCGCTCCTGGTTAAAGATGAGGGCAATGCCTCGTCGTTTGTTGCCCATCTTGTACTCCTCTGCAGGATCCAAGAAGCTGATTTTAGAGTGAAAATTAGCATGTGAATACAGGCAATATTCTGAGTGAGAATTTCCAGCTAGCCACAAAAGGTGGCAGTAAGAATTTACCTTCTGATGAAGGCGTCAGTCTCTGTTTGGTTCTCCGTGCATACTGCTGAAAAACATATTCATAAGTAACCAGTGCAATAATTGCAAAATAATAATGCAGTGACAAGTCTTGCTTTACAGTTTATCTAAATATTGCATTATACAGTGTTGATGAAAACCATGATACTGAAAAAAATGTAACAACACACATCTGATTGCATTCTAGATTATCCTGTGCCAGTAACTCCTTCCTTGATGCTCCAATAGGTGTGTCAGAAGAAACTGTGCACTGATGAAAGCTGTGATATTTAAAAATGAAATATTGATGTTGCATCAATAATGCACTTATGATAATATCATCCATCCATATTGTTATTGAGAAATCCTTTGTGCAGTGAAAATCTGACATTGTAACAGCCCTTATTCAATTCAGTTGCATTTATATAGCACCAAATCACAACAGTTGCCTCAAGGTGCTATAATACTGCAGAGACCCTACAGTACTTGGAAGAAAGCACCAACAATCAAATGATCCTCTGTGAGCAAGCACTTTGGAAGGAAGCACTCTCTTTTAATCGCAAGAAACCTCCGGCAGAGCCAGACTCAGTGAAGAGCAGCTATCTGCCTCGACCAGTTGAGGGGTGAGGGCAAAGACAAAAGAAAAAGGCAACAGGACAGAGCACTTATACATAGCAGGATGTAGCTTTGTAAGCTTCTATTAAATGGTACAGCTACAAGTGCATGAAGTCTTCCATCATTGCTAGTAGGGGGGGGGTCAAGCAGGTATTGTTCAATCTGCTCAGAGTGCCAATAGCTGGTGGATAGGTGGAGAAAGATGCAAAGGCTGCTAAAAGAACTGGGGCCAAAAGGGACAGGTCTGTTCTCCACCTTACAGATATGTAGGCCAGACTTTGTGTGCAAAGGAGGCAGAGTGGGTATCTTTCATATAAAGGTTAAAAGGTATTATAATGTTATTATTCTGATGCTGCCTAAATAAAGCACCTTGAGGTGGCTGTTGTTGGTTCTATATACATAAACTTTTTTTTAAAAGTGCATCCATGAAGGTCGTTTGGTTCACCTTTTCCTTTTAAAATATTGTGGTGCTGAGTAAATCTTGCCTCCACTTTAGAGGTTTTCCTTTGAGCTTTTTATTATTTACTCCACATGTAAAGTACAGTGGAAAACCCCAGCTGAATACAAGGAAGCAATACAAAAAATACAGCCTCAAAAACCTTCAAACAAACATGATTCATTCCTTTGATTTTCATGAAGTGCACCTTAAAGGCCTACATGGGTAATTAGGAGAAAAAAATGTTGGATATCCACCCATAAAGCACATTTATGGATTCGTGCAGACCAGCTACCTGATGACGAAGAATCAAAGGAACTGAGGAGCTCTGTTATCAGTGTGACAGTAAAAAATTATGGTACTTTGAGTTGATGAATAATCTCACCCTGTTTAACCTGACATTAATGTTTGTTTCACCTGCAATTAAATATATGACTTGTTTAATTTTTTTCCCAACTTTACAGTTTGTTTCAATTTTGCATTGGTATGAGCAAATATTCTCACTTCCATGTTTCAAAAAGAAGCTTTTAGTAATTTATAGATCACTGTGTGAATTGCTCACCTGGCTTGTTGTCAGCTGCTGGTCTGCTGTCTGCAGCAACACTTCCTGGGAAGGTCAGAGAAGGAGCAGTGAAGTCCTGAGTTCATAACTATTATATTAAAACCTAGATGTACATGTTGTACTAACGTGGTGACGGACTTAAGGAAAACTAAAAACCCACAGTAAAGGCGTTACAGCACTTCTAAAAGAGCACATTCAGTCTGTCTAAAAACTACGGAGCCTTACATCGAAACTAAGTGGCGCTGCGCTTATTTTTCAGCTTTTAAACGGTATGCAGACATTTACAGGTCACATGTCTGTTTCTAATTAAAAACAAAAAAAAATGTAAATTTGTTACCTCCACATTCCTCTCCTGTCTTGTCGGACATGTTCACAGTTCGTCTTTTTTTCGGACTGACACTGTGAGAAGGATACATTACCGTCGCCAACTCTAAGAGATAGGCTGTAGCCCCGCCCCCGTAATCTCATTGGCTCAAAGAGTAAACACTATTGGCTCTTACGTTTGTCTTTCACAGATTTAAAAATCAGAATTTCCGTATTTTCTACATTGTAACCGTAAGGCTTTAGAACAAGTTCAGACATCTAACAAATCAAGAGCAACACCAAGAATATGAGATGAAAGTAAAAGATTAAGTGAGCTCAACGTAATCCACTGGCCTTATATCACACAATCAACAACATATACATGATTAAAAACACAAAGCCTTTACCTCATTGTTTATGAGACATTCAAACATTAAACATTTGTTAAAAAAAAAAAAAAACGACAGCCAACAACTTAACAAAGCACGAGTATTTTTGTTGGAAACTAAACACATACTTCTACAAGTCACATCTGTATCATCTCTATTCAGTTTAATTCAATTTTATTTATCAAGGCACTTTATATTGTAAGCTAAAGACCCTACAATAATACAGTGAAAATGCCAACAGTCAAAACGACACCCTATGAGCAACCAGTAAACAGCGGGAAGGAAAATCTATGGGACTATCATTGTAGAAAAATTATTTTTGATCTGTGTGGAGATTTGTGCGTGTCTACTGAGATCTGTGTACACGTATTCAGATCCACGTGTGTACTGCAATCTATGTGTTAGCATCACTTAGCAGCTAGGTCCAGATATTTCCCAGAGGAGTTGGTAAAGAGGGAAAAAGCTTTGAATTCATCAGGTGAAAACAAATTCAACTCCAGTTGAATGCTAATGTTATTCCATAAACAGTATGCTCAGTGTGTAAAGATAAAAGTATTTGCCACTGTAACTACATTTAACATGTAACATTTTTATTTACATCGCTGCCCATAAGTGGCTGAAAGATCGAGTTCATAGACATAACCAGTGTCAAACTGCAGCCCGAGCACTCCAAACTCAGAAACAGGGCTGCACACAGAGGTCAAGAAAGCAGCTTTTTATGTGGGCAGCTCTATTCCTTGGATTGAGCTACAAAAAAAAAAAAAAAAAAACGCTGAAATTACAGACACTAGTTCTGTGATTTTACAGACATGACCTTCAAGGGCACTTCAGGGGATTGCTACCATGGTTTGTTTGTTTTTTTTTTCCTTAAAATTATTATTTTACATGTTTTTAAACAGGCTGCCTTCTTGGCATTATAGCCACTACTCTCAAACATTAATTTCAGGAAACATACTGTTGTCCCACTTACTGTTGATAAAAGATTAAACTGTTTAAATGGGCTTAAAGGTAATTGAAAGGTCTTTAGTCTCCCATTTTTTTGTGTGTCTGTGTTTTATCTTCTTCTTTTAGGGCGTTTCTATATTTATTTTGACATAAGGAAACATTTGTAGTTAAGCAAGTCACATAATACCAAACAGAGAGGCTAAGAAGCAAAATGGAGTAAAATTTATTGTTAAGTTCATCTTCTGCCCGAGGCTGAATAAATCTGAAAGTGAAGTGAGCAGCCAATTAATATTAGACATCAGAGTGGTATCAGTTTTCTTTACAAGTGAGCGAATATTGTCATTTTCCTAAATGTCTATGTTTTGTATTTTAATTTCTGTCAGACGGGTAAAGTGGACCCTCAGCACCCTCGAATATCGGGCCACAGAGGCAACGTGTTAGATATCAAATGGAATCCCTTCAACGACTGCTGCATCGCCTCCTGCTCTGAGGACGCCACGGTTTGTACAGCAAAACAGGCACAAAGCACTTTTTCACTGCGGTTTACTGACGTGTCCATGTTGTCTTCATGGGATATGAGCATGTTACAGCAGGGAGATCATTTTATAGCCTTCAGAAAAGAGCTAGAAGTCATTCCTCTCATTCCTAAGCTCTGACCTGGCAGATGCTCAGAGCAAATCCCTGTAGACAGAGAGTGAAAAAATAAAGTTAAGAAGTTTCAGGCATTTTTTTTTTTTTTTATTGTGTCTTCCTCTGTTGGCTGTTCTTCATAGATTGAAATATATGGTTTGGTATGTGTCTTTGTTAATTTGGTTCTCTCTGTGTGTGTGTGTGTGTGTGTGTGTGTGTGTGTGTGTGTGTGTGTGTGTGTGTGTGTGTGTGTGTGTGTGTGTGTGTGTGTGTGTGTGTGTGTATATTCAGATCCATGTGTGTAATCACATTTACAAATGTGTAAATAAATCTGCAGCGTGCGTAGATATTAATGGTTGAAAAGGATTAAAGTTTTGCTTGAATCACTCAAAATACACACAAGTCGTCAGTTACAAGTCACCCAGCTTTTCAACCGGCTCTCTTTTCACACCAGACTTTGGCTACACTTCTGCAGATTGATCTGTAACCGAGGGTTCATTGACCCTGAGCTCAGGCTCAGAGGCTCAGGACGTACCACCAGGTGGCGTATTACTCAGATTTCCAGGGCCACATTATTCTGATGGTAGTGGTGGCTGTGCCAATTCAAGGCTGGCTCAGATGGACAGATCACACTGGATTCACCACATGCTTACTGTCAGTACCTGTTTCTGTTTGTTTAGTAGCTGTCATCATTAGTTCTTATTGGGGATGTGTAAAAAAATAAATTGCAATCTTAAGTGGAATAGCTGTGATTACTAAACTTATGGTTCACCAGCAAACTGATATCAGCTGGCAGAGAGGAGCTAGCTGAAGCAGTTAGCTAAAAACTGACCGTATATGAGTGGGTGGAGGATTTGATCTCTAACTAGAAGCCAGAGTGGTGGCCTGAAACATGACCTCACTGCAGGATATTGAAGATCCGTCAAAGTCGCTTTGCGCCTGAACACCTCTGGCACAGCATACAGCTGCAACAGCACAAATGGCATTAATTATAATAATAATAGTAAAATAAACGTGCAGCCTACCTGGAACTACAGTGAGAAATTAGCTTCTAGTAATTCCCTCTAACTACCTAGTTACCAGACTTTAATGCACATTCAGAGTGCAGACTAGGATATGACTGATGTAAGAATGGTCAGTATAGTCACTTTATTACACTAAAGAAATTGTGAAACGTGAATAAGCAGAATAGCTGCGTATGAATGCCTCTGTCTCCAAAGTCCAGTCAAAGTAAATAAAGAGGGATGTGTCTCTGCAGCAGTCTGTCAGTATTGACTGGAGATATTTACTTATGTAAAATTATTAATAATACACTCAGATAATACTCCATTACAAGTAAGAGTCTGGGATTTCAAAAACTACTCATGTTTTATCAGCAAGTTTCAAACTGAACTTTATTAGTACTTTAACCATTTCCGGAGCAAATGCCATCTTCAAACCAAGCAGCTACCACTATGCAAACATCAGTGCCATCAGACATTGTCATGATCTGTGGTCTTTCATGGTGAAAAACAAGTTTTGCCAACCCACCACAACTCCAAAAGGAGGTCAGTGTGATCTTGTGGATACAGTTAAGTCTCATGGAAACCTTCACTATATTGCACATTACCTCTAAGTCCTGATGTAAACAGGGGTGTCAATGTCTTTAGTTCATGGGCCGCATACAGTCCAATTGAATTTATAATGGGCTAAATCAGTAAAAACCACTGCATAATAGACATAAATTGTTTTCAAATTGATCCAATTGTTCTGGTCCAAGGTTGTTGATGCACTGATAAAGCTGATCTTTAACTGTAGCTGGAAAAGTTACATTTCATAAATTCAATTCAGTTTTAATTATATAACGCCAAATTATATAATGCCTCAAGGCGCTTAAACCTAACCTGCATTGCTTCCCTCCCCTCTGCACCAAAAAAGAAAGATTTCCACTCCTAATAATTTGTTGAAAGGTCTTTACAAGATCCACAGAGGTCAGGGGGTTCAACAAAATTCAAATTTTGAACTATATTTGTTATCAACTATATGTTGTGCTTTCTGTTGTCAGCTAGATCATCTGCACATCTCTGGATTGCAATTAAAACTTTTTTTTCTCGAGCAGCTCTAACTGTGAACACTTATTATTATAGTCCACAGTCTGTGTCACCTGAGACCTCAGCCCCACCCTTCAAACGGTTGTCCCCAACGTTTCACTCTTGTGAAACAAAGTGCTGTAGATCCAATGAGATTACAGAGGGAGGAGCTACAGCCTGGCTCTGGAGGAATCATTTTAACAGGCAGATGAGTTTTTCTGACTGTGTAAGCTGGAGGCAAGGTGAGCTGCAAACATGTCTAACAGGACAGAAGACAACTCTGGAGGTAACAAATTAAGATTTTTGTTTTAATTAAAAACAGACACGTAAGTGCTGTCACACCTTCACCACGTTGTACAATTTCTAAAGTCACAACCTAATTACTCTTTTATGACCTTCCCAGGAAGTGTTACTACAAACAGCGCAGTAACTGAGAATAGGGCAGGTGAGTACTTCATACTGTCATACACTATATTGCCATAAGTATTCACTCACCCATCAAAATCATTGAACTCAGGTTTTCCAAGCACTTCCATGTGATAGAAACACGTGGAAGGTGTATAAAGCACCTAGGCATGCAGGCTGCTTCTACAAACAGGAGGCCACCTGTGCAGCAAGTCCAGTCATGAAATTTCCTCACTACTAAATATTCCACAGTCAATTGTTAGTGATATTATAACAAAGTGGAAGTGGTTGGGAATGACAGCAACCCACCTGCCTGCATTGTGCCAAGCGTAAAGTTTGGTGGAGGGGGGATTATGGTGTGGGATGTTTTTCAGGAGTTGGGCTCAGCGCCTTAGTATTCTGATATCTATCTATCACGGCTATATTGTGTAATATCCAATATTCATTCACTACTGCAATATTCATTTACCAAGTGCAATACTCACCATCTTCATTATTATATGTATACACTTGTTTTGTTTTTTACAACGCATATTTATACATTCTCTTATTTTCTGTATTTTTAATACATTTTATTTTTTGTATATTTTATACATACTGTTTTATTTTCTGTATATTTTTTAGATTATATTAGATTATTATATTTTTGTTTTTAGAAAGTTTGACTTTCTATTGCATGGCACTGAACAAGAGTGGCCCTCCAATCTCATTGTACATCCTGTATAATGACAACAAAGGCATTCTATTCTATTCTATTCCATTTACTCACCCATCCAAATTCAATTCAGGTGTTCCAATCACTTCCATGGCCACAGGTGTCTCAAACCAAGCACCTAGGCATGCAGACTGCTTCTACCAATGTTTGTGAAAGAATCTCAGGAGCTCAGTGAATTCCAGCGTGGTACCGTGATAGGATGCCACCTGTGCAACAAGTCCAGTCGTGAAATTTCCTCACTACTAAATTGTCATGTACGGCTATGGCAGGCAAGGCAAAGGACCCCAAATGCAGGACTCAGGAGGCAAGAGTAAAATTCAAAATCCAATTCAAAAAAACAAAGCTGGATGGGTGCCAGCAGCAGAGATGCAATCTAAACTGAAAACTTGACTTGAGCATAAACAAGAACAGGCATGAAAGCACACAGAAAGAGGAACAATGGTAACAATGATGCAACAACAAGCAAAGGAAACTCAGGACTTAAACACATGTGGGCAGATACAGGACTGTCAAAAAGAAAAAAGAAAAAGAAACGGAAACAACAAGACAGAGACAGGGACATGTACTTGACATACAACACTGGGAAAAAACAAAACAACAACCACAACAACACATGAGACCAGGAACATGACCAAAGGACAGGACAGACACTGGAGTACCACACAGGGAGCAAGGAATAAATATAAATAGCCATAACTAACAAAAACAAAACATTAAAAAAAAAAACTATGAATCTAAATAAGCAAAGTAAGAAACACAATGAAACAGAACCATAAAGGTGGAAACACAAAACGCAGGGCACAAGGCCAGGGATCATGTGGTATTTAACAAAAAGGAACTGGTTGAAACTCAGCTGACTGCATTGTGCCAAGTGCAAAGTTTAGTAAAGTTTGGTGGAGGGGGGATTATAGTGTGGGGTTGTTTTTCAGGAGTTGGGCTCGGCCCCTTAGTTCCAGTGAAAGGAACTCTTAATGCTTCAACATGCCAAGACATTTTGGACTATTTCATGCTCCCAAAGTTGTGGGAACAGTTTGGGGATGGCCCCTTCCTGTTCCAACATAACTGCGCACCAGGACCATAAAGACATGGATGAGTGAGTCTGGTGTGGAAGAACCTGACAGAGTCGTGTCCTCAACCCAATAGAACACCTTTGGGATGAATTTGGGATGAAGGCCTTCTCGTCCAACATCAGTGTCTGACGTCACAGAATGGTCAGAAATTCCCATAAAAACTCCTAAACCTTGTGGAAAACCTTGCCAGAAGAGTTGAAGCTGTTATAGCTGCAAAGGGTCCGACATCATATTAAACCCCATGGATTAAGAATTCATCTGTGTGTGAAGGCATACAGGAGAATATTTTTGGCAATGTATATGTATATAAATGTGTATATATATAAATATAAATATAATATTTATAAATAGTGTATATAAATACTAAAAGCTTGTTTTTAAACATGCAATAGAGAATATTTGCTCTTACCAAAGTAAAGTGAAACAAACTGTAAAGTTGTAAAATGATAAAAGTCATATTTTATTGTTGGCAAAACCAAAATTACAATCAGGTGAAACAGGGTGAGATTAATCACCAACTTAAACGCCCTTAATTTTGGCTTTCATGTAGAGAGCTGTTATAGAAACTAAAAAATAAAGTATACTTGCATAAAGGTTATTGAGGCTGTACTTTGCTGTGCTGCTTGGCTTGCCTTTCTCAGTATTTTGTTCTCCTAATATTTGCATGTGTGTGGAGAGCAGAGCTCAAAGTACAGCCTCTAACCCAGGTTCAGGTGACTCAGAAACACGCAATTGAAACAGAAACAGAAACTGAACTAAATGACCTTCATGGATATAAAAAAACAGGTCATTGAGGACCTCTCTACCTTTCTGTCAAATATACATGTAGGATGGAAAATAGAGCCGCCCCTCTGTTCTTTTAGCAGCCGTTCCCATTTTCCTCCTCTGATCACCCAGCGAGTGACAGCTGGGACTCTAAACTGATGGAACAACGACTGCTTGACCCCCATACTAGCAGTAAGTGTAGCTGTACTGCCTAACAAAACTTTGAAAACCTGAATTCTTCCATATGGAAGATTTCAGGTTTTCAAAGTTTTGCTATATTGTATATATAATATAATTTTTCTTTTAATCATTTTTACCTTCAGGCTGAAATGCTGATGGGGTATTGTTGTCACCCTAGCAGGCAGCCTGGACACCCAACTATGTGAACAAGATAACTTGAGAACGAGGCAGTGTGGGATTATCAAATTGTGCATCTCCTAAAAATCTTGGTTGAGTTTGAATCTCAGTGGCATTAACCTCAAGGTCAAGTTTACTGAAAATCTTGTGAACGCAGTAGCTCAAAAAGGAGACATTTCAGCCCTGCCATAGGTGCTGGAATTTGGCAGCTTGATACAATTCATGTTTTTTTTTTTTTTGCAGGTTTCTCAGTGTCTCAGTATAATATGTAGCTATACCAGTGCCGCTAGGAATTTTATATTTATTTATTTATTACATTGCTAAGCATTTGTGGTTTCTGCGATAAATAAAATCTGGGTTTTTAAGCAATTGTGAAGGTTACTTAGTTTTGCCAATGACAAATTATGACAGGGGGTCTGTAACTCACCCAGCAGGGTCACCGGACATACAGTGGGTACGAAAAGTATTCAGACCCCTTTATATTTTTCACTCTTTGTTTCATTGCAGCCATTAGTTAAAATCAAAAAAGTTCATTTTATTTCTCATTAATGTACACTCAGCACCCCATTGTGACAGAAAAACATAGAAATGTAGAAATTTTTGCAAATTTATTAAAAAAGAAAAACTGAAATATCACATGGTCATAAATATTCAGACCCTTTGCTGCGACACTCATATTTAACTCACATGCTGTCCATTTCTTCTGATCCTCCTTGAGATGATTCTACTCCTTCACTGGAGTCCAGCTGTGTTTAATTAAACTGATTGGACTTGATTAGGAAAGGCACACATCTGTCTATATAAGACCTCACAGCTCACAGTGCATGTCAGAGCAAATGAGAATCATGAGGTTGAAGGAACTGCCAAAGGAGCTCAGAGACAGAATTGTGGCAAGGCACAGAGCTGACCAAGGTTACAACAGAATTTCTGCAGCACTCAAGGTTCCTAAGAGCACAGTGGCCTCCATAATCCTTAAATGGAAGAAGTTTGGGATGACCAGAACTCTTCCTAGGCCTGGCCGTCCAGCCAAACTGAGCAATCGTGGGAGAAGAGCCTTGGCGAGAGAGGTAAAGAAGAACCCAAAGATCACTGTGGCTGAGCTCCAGAGATGCAGTAGGGAGATGGGAGAAAGTTCCACAAAGTCAACTATCACTGCAGCCCTCCACCAGTCGAGGCTTTATGACAGAGTGGCCCGACGGAAGCTTTTCCTCAGTGCAAGACACATGAAAAAACACATGAAGGACTCCCAGACTATGAGAAATAAGATTCTCTGGTCTGATGAGATGAAAACTTAACTTTTTGGCGTTAATTCTAAGCGGTATGTGTGGAGAAAACCAGGCACTGCTATCACCTGCTCAATACAATCCCAACAGTGAAACATGGTGGTGGCAGCATCATGCTATGGGGCTGTTTTTCAGCCGCAGGGACGGGATGACTGGTTGCAATTGAAGGAAAGATGAATGCGGCCAAGTACAGAGATATCCTGGAAGAAAACTTCTTCCAGAGTGCTCAGGACCTCAGACTGGGCCGAAGGTTCACCTTCCAACAAGACAATGACCCTAAGCACACAGCAAAAATAACAAAAGAGTGACTTCAGAACAACTCTGTGACCATTCTTGACCGGCCCAGCCAGAGCCCTGACCTAAACCCAATTGAGCATCTCTGGAGAGACCTGAAAATTGCTGTCCACCAACGTTGACCATCCAGCCTGATGGAACTGGAGAGGATCTGCAAGGAAGAATGGCAGAGGATCCCCAAATCCAGGTGTGAAAAACTTGTTGCATCATTCCCAAGAAGACTCATGGCTGTACTAGCTCAAAAGGGTGCTTCTACACAATGAGCAAAGGGTCTGAATACTTATGATGATGTGATATTTCAGTTTTTCTTTTTTAATAAATTTGCATAAATTTCGACATTTGGTTTTTTTCTGTCAAGATGGGGTGCTGAGTGTACATTAATGAGAATTAAAATGAAGTTTTTTGATTTTAGCAAATGGCTGCAATGAAAGAGAGTTAAAATTTACAGTGGGTACTTTCTGTACCCACTGTAAAGCTTTCTTTAGCCCCAGTAAAATAACAGTCCTCATTTCCTTATGGGGTTGGACAGACAGTCAAAAATATAGTTAAAATTTTGAACACCTGGCCAAAGATATGAAAGAAACAATAACACAAAAATCAGTGTTTGGTCATTTAAAGTCCACAAAGCCCTGTGGTGTCAGTCATTGCACATAGGCTGATCATATGCATCACCTCCCATGTGCATCCCATTGAGATCTACTGAGACCAGGTATTAATGTGTTTTAGACCTTTTACTTCCAGGTGATTCGTGCCACCTAAAGATTTTACTGCCAGGAGGCTGAGGGGTAGCACTGGTGGCTGGCAGTATTTTTTGGTGGTGTTATGATTAGATCTGATTATTATTCTGAAATTATTGCACTGTTTTTATATTATCAATGTGATTTTTGATAATATGCACAGAGAACCAAACAGAGACTGACGCCTCCACTGAAAGGTAAACTTACTTCCACTTTTTGTAGCTATTAGCTGGAAATTCTCACTTTATTCTGGCACCAAACAGAATTCACTTCTCATTTTTTATTTTAAAATCAGCATCTTGGAGGAGTACAAGATGGGCAACAAACGACGAGGCCGTGCACTCATCTTTAACCAGGAGCGCTTCTTCTGGCGGCTGGACCTAAATGAGAGGCGTGGAACCAATGCTGATCGTGACAACTTGGAGAAAAGGTACAACTTCCCAGCGATCTGCTGAAAGGGAGAGCACTGCATTTGGCATCATTCTGTGCTCAAGAATGCTTCCTTAGCAGATTTAGATCTTTACTGTTGTAATATTGAGGAAGAATTTCCACTGCTTTTTCATATTTTTAAATTAATAGAGGACTTGGTGAGTGTGTCTCTTTTGAATGGTGATGACCCCGTTCACAATCCCTCACTACAGAGCATTATTGTGGCCTGGTAGTGGCTGATTTCACAGTGGTGTAAATTGTACCTGCTGCATCAAAACCTAAAGAGGTGGTTGTGGATTTCAGGAAGAGTCCTGTGAACGTCTCTCTCATGGTAATAAAAGATGAGGCTGTTGAGTAAGTGCACCAGTATAAATGCTGTGGCATTATAATTTATAGGACTTTGCAAAAGATAATCCTGGCTGATCCGAGCCACCCTTTGTGTTAGGAGTTCAAGTTACTTCCAAAATAAAAAATAGACACAAAATAATCTGTTCTGGCTGCAGTTCTCTTTCAAATAACTCACTATGTTTTTTTAATGTTGGACTTTTATTCTGGATTTTGGTGTGTTATATGTTATATTGTTCATTTATAACTGCCTGATAGTTGTGTGATTTCTGCTGACTGTACAACAAATTTTGCCTCAGGGACAACAAAGGTCATTTTCATCCTTGATCTGCTAAACTAATCAACTAATTTTCACTTTCTGTTTAGACTGAAGAACCTAAACTTTGAAGTGAGCTCTTATGATAACTGCAAGCAGGAGGAAGTCCTGGATAAAATTGCAGAAGGTACGCACATAGTTGGTCTCAAATGACTAGTGTACATTCAGAATGTGTGCATGAAATCATCACTTGATTTCTTCCATAATTCGTTGCTCTCCTGCAAAGAGAACCGTATCAAATCCAGTTTAACAAGTACTTGATGTCCCACCAGCTGCAGAGGAAGACCACTCAGATGCTGACTGCTTTTTGCTCGCCTTCCTGAGTCACGGGGAGGATGACCATGTTTACTGCCATGATGGCAAAATCAGTATCCGGGAAATCACATCCATGTTCAAAGGAAACAAGTGTGAGAGCCTTGTTGGAAAGCCAAAGATCTTTATAATACAGGTACACGCTAGCAAAAAAACCAAAACCCAGTCAAGTCCATCTCATGTCAGCAGTCAGTGTTAAAATTCAAGAGTGGTGATAAATATGAGTATAAATATAAACATGGTTGCACATGAGTAAGAATCATTGATGCAGAGGTTGTTTGCGATGCACCAAGCCTCCAGATGTTCTATCTCTAGCCTGTTCTGCGTCTCCTCATTGCTGGAAATTAGTCCCACTTCTGCTGTGACATCTGCAAAATTGATAGTGTGGATGTCTGGGAATGTGGTTGAGCAGTCATAAGGTAGCAGAGCCTACAGCAGGGAGCTCAAAACACAGCTCTGAGGGGAGCGAGTGTTGACGACGATGGGGAGGAAGTGATGTCTTGGAATCTAACATTTTTTTCTTCTGTTTTTTAGAAAGTTGATTTGCTTTGCTTGGAAAACCAATGTTCATCTCCCATCTCCAGGCATGTCGCGGAAACCAGTATGATGAAGCAGTTGCAGTGACCCCCGCTTCATTCCCAGATACTGAAACAAAGGTGGATGTAGATGCCTGCGCCATGCGCACCCTCCCTGCAGGGGCTGACTTTATCATGTGCTATTCTGTGGCTGAAGGTGAGGCTTCTGGGATTTGCATGAAGCTTTTGCATTTTATTTAGACTGAAAGCAAATATAGCAAACAGACCGGGGCTCATTTGTCAAAAAAAAAAAAAAAAAAGAGCAAGAAGTGGATCAAATTTTTTGAATGGATTCTTTTTAAAAAAAAAACTAAATCAGTGAGCCTTTAAAAATTCTGGTGTAAAGCATTTAGCATATCATAACCCTCTGAAAATCTCAAATCATCCTGTTTGTGTTTCCCTCCATGTTAACTTACCTGTCATTTTTTTTTTTTTAGGTTACTACTCCTTCCGGGAGACTAAAAACGGCTCCTGGTATATCCAGGATCTGTGTGAGATGATCCAAAAGTATGGTGAAACCCTTGAATTCACAGAGTTGCTCACGCTGGTCAACAGTAGAGTGTCGAAGAGGAACATTCCAGTGCCCTGTCCACCAAAACTGATCGGGAAGAAGCAAATGCCTTGTTTTGCTTCAATGCTCACCAAGAAACTTTACTTCCGACCAAAAAAGGACCAATGTCACACCTCAGTCTTGAAATGAGCTGGTTTATATTTTGCCACACATCTAATAGAATAACAGGAATAACCTTTATTCACATGAAGTGTACGTGTATGCTGTTTTTACTTAATGGTTAAAACTGTGACATAAAACAACAAGATCTTATCAGCTGAGTTTATAGGAAAAATTGACCTCAAAATCACTTATATGTAATTCAGGCCTGTAGTGCTATTTATCCATCTTGATTGCTTTGCTGTTAGGTAACGACTGTAGAAATGTTTGTCCTATTTGAATTTAATAGAAGTAAATGAGATGTAAAACTCAGCACAGTTTTTCCACAAATTATGACCCGCGTACTGAAAAGATTCCATGTAGGAACTGGTTTCTCTTTCACCGTTTGCAGAAGTAAGTGTGCATTAACCTGTGGCAGCATGACGAGATGGAAAAGTTAAAGACGTCCCAGTTGGCTGAGCTGTAGTGACAGGTGGACACATGTTTCTTTGGCTGCTGGATGTAGTTCCATAGAAAGAAAATGTTTCCTAAATGTAATTTGTTATTTTGGTCCTTTAAGTGTCACAACTGACATTTAGTTCCATTAAAGAGGAAGCAGACATTTCTACAGCTGATCTTTTAGAAACTGGGAACTATCACTAAAATAATGATGTACATTTGATTTTGGAGTGGACTGTCCCTTTAACTTTCTGGGTAAAGCTGAGATGTTTATTTTGTTAAAAGGCAACAAATTTGTCAAAAGAGGCAACATTAAAGCTACTGTCATTTATGGTGTTATGGTGTTGGATTCTGTGTTGTTCAGTGTCCCTGTTATATTTATCCAGTACCTGTGGATCAGCACTCAAACACAGCAGTTTTTCTTTTAAAGACATTTTTTGGTCTTTAACGGATGGTTCTTGCAATGGAGAGAGAGAGGAAAGCAGGAGGAGAGATGGGGAAGACACATGGTAAATAGTGACAGGACAGGACTCAAACCTATGCCAACTGCTCTGCCACGCAGGATACGCGTTTGCCTGCTCACGCCCTGAGCCCCCCTGGCGCTGAAATAAAGCAGTTTTTCTGAGGAAACATCAGTCTGGTTTTCTTGGCTGTTGAATCAGTGTCAGGTTTATCTTTGAGCCAGGAATCCTCCAACTTATCTTGAGAGGCGGGTGGTCTAACAGCTCAGCAACCAGGAAACAAAATCCTGTCTGTCTCTCTTCAGCCTCAGTCAGCCACAGCAGATGGCTGCCCCTCCCTGAGCCTGGTTCTGCCGGAGGTTCCTCACTGTGAAAAAGGGAGTTTTCCCTTCCCACTGTCACCAAGTGTGCTTATATATATAGGGGGTTGTTTTGACTGTTGGGGTTTTCTCTGTATTATCATAACATATGTATAATGGTAACTAAGCTAAAGAGTACCCAAATTAAAAAAAACTAAATCCAAACATTTTTGGAAACTCTAATGATAGGATGGTCCTGATGTTACGGTTACCTGCCAGTTAGTCTTATCCTGATGGCAATAAAACAAACAGTATGAAACTGAAGAGGATTAGGATTTGGATAAGGATTTTTTTCAGTGGCCCTAATTCTCTTCTGCTGTATGAAGATTCGAAATATTTTAAATAAAGCTGTTTGAAATACTGTGTACAACAAGACATGGTCCAACTGACTTCAGTACACATGCATGCATTAAAAACTTCCCATATTATCCTTAGACTACACCAAAGATGTGTTTTTTATACAATGTGAATACAGATTTTAATGCATGACTATGATGACTTCACCATTTACTTCTATTGAAGTTTTAGCACCACCTTAAGTATTGCTAATTAATGAGAATACTAACTGTAAAAATGTCAAAATAAAATACCCAGCTATTCAAAAAGAGGCCTGCTGTCAACTTTATGTAGAATTCCAAAAAAGGTATTTGTTCATTTAGTTTCCTGACATGTTTGGATACCTTTGGTACTCACAGCTTTATTTTTCTGGAGCAACTCTCCTTTATAAAGAGCAGTTTTGCATCTCCCCCCTTTTCCTGTTGCATTGGGCAGGAGCAAGGGCTTAGACTGAACCATCATTAACTGGAGTACATTATTTTATCCCATCTTCTTCCCAAACGAGATTCCCTCCAAAATAAGTAGGTGGTCCAGCCTCTTATTATTCAACACAACGCAGAAAGAGAGATAAGGAGAAGAAGCCACCAGTTACACAAACAGTGTCATGAATGGCTGTGTGGGATGTAGAGAATGGAGCCACACTGCAGGACTCGGAAGACCAGATAAACTCAGAGAGCAGCTTTATTGCTGAGACCTTGCAAAACACACAAGAACTGGAGCAAAAACAGGAGGACAAATCCGCACCGGAGCACTGACAAAGAACAGAGGGAAGACTGGGGAATAAATATACACACCAGTTAACGAGGAGACTAGCAACGGGTGGGAGGGCAGCTGACACTAACTGCAGGAATGGCAACAAGGAGTACCAAAACAAAAACACTGGCAAACACCTACATATCCCACAAAACTCAGAAAACCTGGGTCCAAGGCCCAAGGGACCATGACACACAGTGGGAAGGAGAAAGTAGAACATAAAGTGACTTTAAAAGATCTTCAGTATCCTGCAGTGAGGTTCTGCTGTCAGTTTGACAGCTACTGAAAAACAGCAACAGGTACTGACAGTAAGCATGCGATGAATCCAGTGTGATCTGTCCATCTGAGCCGGCCTTGCATCAGCACAGCCACCTACCATCAGACTGATGTGATTCTGGAACACTGAGTAATACACCACCTGTTCTGTTGGTACTGAGCATGTGAGAAATCCTGAGCCTGTGAGCCTGAGCTCAGAGTTAATGAACCCTCGATTACAGATAAATGCTGAAGTAGAAGCGTCAGGTGTGAAAGGACCAGTTGAAAAGCTGGGTGACTTGGAACTGATGACTTGTGAGTATTTTGAGTGATTCAAGCTAAACTTTAAGACTTTTCAACCATGAATATCTATGCACGCTGCAGATCTGTTTACACATGTAAATTTTATTACACACATTGATTGATATGAATATGCATACACAGATCTCAGTACACTAACTCACAAATCTCCACACAGATTGCAATACGCCCACTCGGATTGAGTTACGCACACACAAGTAGTTCTGCTACAATAAGAGCCCGATACACACCTCCCTTTTAACAAGAAGAAACTTCCGGTAGAACCAGGCTGTAGGAGAGGCAGTCATCTGCCACGACCGGTTTGAGGTGAGGGGAGGGAGAGAGGACAGAAGACACGAGCCAGAGATTCATAATATGAACAGCTGAAAAAAACAAACACTGGTGATTTATCACATGTTCCTGTTATTGTCACGGGAGAAGGAACTGGGTTGTGATGTTTTATTGTACAATCCACTCTTTGCTAAAAACATCCTGAAAGTTTGGCAGTTTCAAGAAATATCGAAGAGGTCATTCAGTCTGTGATGAGTTTCAAAGCAATCAGTAAACATCTCTGGAAGAAAAACAGTTTATAGTCATCATTATTTTAAATACTGGAAGAATTATTTATATATGTGAACATATGCTTGCTGTAAACAAGTATATTTATTATAGAAGCCTATAGGGATTCATATTGATAAGATTTTTCAATGTAGCTGTTTCATTACATCCTGTTATAACAAGGATGTAACTATAGTGCAGACTATTTGCACTGTATTATGCACCCTACCCCCCCCCCCCCCCCTCCACAACATGACCTATATATATTATACATTCTAATGTATAGTATGTATAGCAGTAAGTGCATAGAATATATATTCTAGTGTATATATTTTGTTACTTTTTATATATTTTATTTTGACTATATTTTGTTAATCATTCCACCTTCATTTTACCTCAGTGTACATTTTGATTAGATTCTTGATTATATTTTTTATATCTTCATCTTGTTCTATAGTGTAAGGGTAGTCATCAAAGCATTTCACTGCTAGTTGTACCTTGTATGACCTTGTATGCATGTGACAAATAAACTTTGATTTGATTTGAAAAAAGTGAAAAAACAGGACTTTCATGTGACTCAATGCAAAACCTGAGTTACAGTATTTTTTATTGTGTAACTGTCAGAAAAACATTACAGCGTTGATTAAAAAAAGAACCCGGAGGCAAACACTTCTGAAAGTTTAGACAAGTTTTGGAAAAACAGGAGGAGCAGAGATTTCTGCTGGGTGTTTTTTTGTTTGTTTGTTTTGTTATCACTGACGTCCTTTTCAGTGCTTTCAGAGTTGCATGTTGTTAGTCTCACCTGACTAACTAGCCTTTGGAAAACTCAGTAGCACCGAGGGTCCACCTAATTTTTGAATCTTGGCCATGAATTCACACTCAGAGTTCAAGAAAGACATGAATAGTGTGTTTTTAGTTTAGACAGACTGTCTATAAAATTGCTAAAAATTACATCACGAGTTTAAAAAAAATTCCAAACTTTTTTGGAAACTCAGGCCATTATTGGAATTTTAATCTAATGATTAAAATTCATGACTATGATGACTACACCATTTACTTTGATTGAAGTTTTAGCACCACCTTAAGTATTGGTAATTAATGAGAATACTAACTGTAAATACGTCAAAATGAAAGACACAGCTGTTGTTTGTCATTTTATGTCATGTGAAGAGCACAAATATTAATGCCATGAAATGCTTGTTTCCCAAACACTTTTAATCAGTAGTGTTTTGATTAAACCTGTTTCAAACAATTTCAGGACGAATAAAGAACACACACACACACACACACACACACACTTTCTGTCACAAAAACAAGGAAGAGTTTTATAAAACAGTATATTGAGGGCAAAGCAGTAGCTAAAATCTTAATGGTCTACAAAATCACTGAAGTACTACAAAATTCATGTGACACAGCTACAAGTGTTTCATGTCCACAGTAAAACTAATAAGTAAAACAAAAAAAACCACACCCTCCTCCCTGAGGTACTTTTCACATTAGAGTTGTCATTTAGGTGCCATGTATGTATTTATGTACCATAACCTGCTGACACAAAATATGAATTGCCTTTTAAAGTAGTGAGGTTTAGGAAACACACTGCTTACTGGATCACTGGGGCTCACAGTGAGATAGCAAAAAATGAAGGTCTGATTTTAATTCAATTCAATTTTATTAATTAAAGCACATTATATTGTAAGATAAAGACCCTACGACAATACAGAGAAAACCCCAACAGTCAAAATGACCCCCAATATATAAACGCACTTGGTGAGAGTGGGAAGGAAAAACTCCCTTTTCGCGGTGAGAAACCTCCAGCAGAACCAGACTCAGGGAGAGGCAGGCACTGGATAAATATAACAGGGACACCAAACAACATAGAATCCAACACAGTAACACCATAAATGACAGTAGCTTTAATGTTGCCTCTTTTGACAAATTTGTTGCCTTTTAACAAAATAAAAATCTCAGCTTTACCCAGAAAGTTAAAGGGACAGTCCACTCCAAAATCAAATGTACATAATTTTTTTAGTGATAGTTCCCAGTTTCTAAAAGATCAGCTGTAGAAATGTCTGCTTCCTCTTTAATGGAACTAAATGTCAGTTGTGACACTTAAAGGACCAAAATAACAAATTACATTTAGGAAACATTTTCTTTCTATGGAACTACATCCAGCAGCCAAAGAAACATGTGTCCACCTGTCACTACAGCTCAGCCAACTGGGACGTCTTTAACTTTTCCATCTCGTCATGCTGCCACAGGTTAATGCACACTTGCTTCTGCAAATGGTAAAAGAGAAACCAGTTCCTACATGGAATCTTTTCAGTACACAGGTCATAATTTGTGGAAAAACTGTGCTGAGTTTTACATCTCATTTACTTCTATTAAATTCAAATAGGACAAACATTTCTACAGTCGTTACCTAACAGCAAAGCAATCAAGATGGATAAATAGCACTACAGGCCTGAATTACATATAAGTGATTTTGAGGTCAATTTTTCCTATAAACTCAGCTGATAAGATCTTGTTGTTTTATGTCACAGTTTTAACCATTAAGTAAAAACAGCATACACATACACTTCATGTGAATAAAGGTTATTCCTGTTATTCTATTAGATGTGTGGCAAAATATAAACCAGCTCATTTAAAGACTGAGGTGTGACATTGGTCCTTTTTTGGTCGGAAGTAAAGTTTCTTGGTGAGCATTGAAGCAAAACAAGGCATTTGCTTCTTCCCGATCAGTTTTGGTGGACAGGGCACTGGAATGTTCCTCTTTGACACTTTACTGTTGACCAGCGTGAGCAACTCTGTGAATTCAAGGGTTTCACCATACTTTTGGATCATCTCACACAGATCCTGGATATACCAGGAGCCGTTTTTAGTCTCCCGGAAGGAGTAGTAACCTAAAAAAAAAAAAATGACAGGTAAGTTAACATGGAGGGAAACACAAACAGGATGATTTGAGATTTTCAGAGGGTTATGATATGCTAAATGCTTTACACCAGAATTTTTTAAAGGCTCACTGATATGGGTTAAAAAAAAAAAAAAAAAAAAGCAAAGAATCCATTCAAAACTTGGTCCACTTCTTGCTCATTAAAAAATGAGCCCCGGTCTGTTTGCTATATTTGCTTTCAGCCTAAATAAAATGCAAAAGTTTCATGAAAATCCCAGAAGCCTCACCTTCAGCCACAGAATAGCACATGATAAAGTCAGCCCCTGCAGGGAGGGTGCGCATGGCACAGGCATCTACATCCACCTTTGTTTCAGTATCTGGGAATGAAGCGGGGGTCACTGCAACTGCTTCATCATACTGGTTTCCGTGACATGCCTGGAGATGGGAGATGAACATTGGTTTTCCAAGCAAAGCAAATCAACTTTCTAAAAAACAGAAGAAAAAAATGTTAGATTCCAAGACATCACTTCCTCCCCATCATCGTCAACACTCGCTCCCCTCAGAGCTGTGTTTTGAGCTCCCTGCTGTAGGCTCTGCTACCTTATGACTGATCAACCACATTCCCAGACATCCACACCCACTCACCTAGAACAACAACTCTAGCAGCCATAAAGCCTCACTAACACACACAGCTGCACCCACTGAGGAGGCTTTCAGTGGGTGCAGCCTGGGCACCACAGTCCTCATATCTTTTTACAGCTGTTCAGTGGAGAGCACCCTCACACCATGTGTCTCTGTGAACCTGCTCTGCTGCCAAGAGGAAGACTCTGCAGAGGGCAGTTAAGTCAGTGCAGAAATTCAGCAACAGCCTCCCATCAGCTGAACACATGGGCATCAGCAGATGCAGGAACAGGGCTGCCCACCCCTGCTCATCCACTGTTTGCCCGACTCTAGTCACTAAGAAGGCTGCACAGCATCACGACCAGAACATCCAGACTGAGAAATAGCTTCAAATTTTTAATACATTTCACGTGCAATACCCAAACATCATTATATTCAACTCCAGATTACATACAACGGATTCTTACTCATGTCATCGTGTTTGTATTTATACTCATTTTATCAGCACTCTCTTGCATTCTAACATTCACTGTTCCTTAAATTGCATTGTAACAACTGTATTACTGATTTTGTTGTTTTCCTTGTTAGTGCTACTTCACCAGGACCTCATTACTTAGCTTCAATGCTTCTCAGGTACAACTGGCTGACATGAGATGGACTTGACTGGGTTTTGTTTTTTTGCTAGCGTGTACCTGTATTATAAAGATCTTTGGCTTTCCAACAAGGCTCTCACACTTGTCTCCTTTGAACATGGATGTGATTTTCCGGATACTGATTTTGCCATCATGGCAGTAAACATGGTCATCCTCCCCGTGACTCAGGAAGGCGAGCAAAAAGCAGTCAGCATCTGAGTGGTCTTCCTCTGCAGCTGGTGGGACATCAAGTACTTGTTAAACTTGCAGCTGAATGTGACATGTTGGATTTGACACAGTTCTCTTTGCAGGAGAGCAATGAATTTTGGAAGAAATTGAGTGATGATTTCATGCATACATTCCAAATGTACACTAGTCATTTGAGACTGATTATGTGCGTACCTTCTGCGATTTTATCCAGGACTTCCACCTGCTTGTAGTTATCATAAGACCTCACTTCAAAGTTTAGGTTCTTCAGTCTAAACAGAAATTGAAAATTGATTAGTTTAGCAGATCAAGGATCAGGATTTAGACATTAGAGAAAAAATTATTCATAACCATCTCAAAGATTTATCTTCATGTTCGGCTGCTTTCAGCACTGCTGGTATTTGTTTAGACTCTCTCTCCAATTGATCTTTCGAAGTTAACTTCAATAGTTACTTCCTCCAAACCAGCAACATGTTTATTAGATCCCATTCCTACTAGACTGTTCAAAGAAGTCTTTCAATCTTAAAAATGATCAATCTGTCTTTATTAGTTGGCTATGTACCACAGACCTTCAAGGTGGCTGTAATTAAACCGCTACTTAAAAAGCCATCACTTGACCCAGCTGTCTTAGCTAATTATAGGCCAATCTCCAACCTTCCTTTTCTCTCAAAGATTCTTGAAAGAGTAGTTGTAAAACAGCTAACTGATCATCTGCAGAGGAACGGTTTATTTGAAGAGTTTCAGTCTTCTTCACACACTAAGGTTAATTATGGAGTTCCACAGGGTTCTGTGCTAGGACCAATTCTATTTACATTATATATGCTTACCTTAGGCAGTATTATTAGAAAGCACTGCATCAATTTTCATTGTTATGCAGATGATAGTCAGCTTTACCTATCAATGAAGCCAGATGATGCACATCAATTAGTTAAACTGCAGGAATGTCTTAAAGACATTAAGGCCTGGATGACCTCTAATTTCCTGCTTCTAAATTCAGATAAAACTGAAGTTCTTGTACTTGGCCCCACAAATCTTAGAAACATGGTGTCTAACCAGATACTTACTCTGGATGGCATTACTTTGGCCTATCTCATACTGAACACAGTATGAGATGATTTTTTTTAACCTAATGTATCTCTTTCTGTTTTCCTGCCAAAGGTAGCGCCGGTAAAACGGCTGCATGACCTCAGACGCCTGTCTCCCCTGTTTGTGTTTGTCTCTGTGTTCTTGGATGGGTGTTCTGGAACGTAATTTCATTGTATGTCTTGACGTATAATGACAATAAAAAAAAAATCATCTTCTTGAAATATTAGGACCGCTTTTTTGGATTTGTGCAATATTTCTAAAATTAGAAACATCCTTTCTCAGAGTGATGCTGAAAAGCTAATTCATGCATTTATTACTTCTAGGCTGGACTATTGTAATTCGTTATTATCAGGCTGTCCTAAAAGCCCCCTGTAAAGCCTTCAGCTGATCCAAAATGCTGCAGCTAGAGTACTGACAGTGACTAGAAAGAGAGAGCATATTTCTCCCATATTGGCTTCTCTTCATTGGCTCCCTGTTAAATCCAGAATAGAATTTAAAATCCTTCTCCTCACATACAAGGTCTTGAATAATCAGGCCCCATCTTATCTCAAAGACCTTATAGTCCCATATCACCTTCGCTCTCAGACTGCTGGCTTACTTGTGGTTCCTAGGATACTTAAAAGTAGAATGGGAGGCAGAGCCTTCAGCTTTCAGGCGCCTCTTCTGTGGAACCAGCTCCCAGTTTGGATTCGGGAGACAGACACCCTCTCTATTTTTAAGATTAGGCTAAAAACTTTCCTTTTTGATCAAGCCTATAGTTAGAGCTGGATCAGGTGACCCTGAACCAGTCCTTAGTTATGCTGCTATAGGCCTAGTCTGCTGGGGGGTTCCCATAATGCACTGTTGCTTTTCCTTCACCTTATTTACTTTGTTTATACTCCACTCTGCATTTAATCATTAATTGTTATTATTTCACTGGCTCTCTTCCACAGCATGTCTTTTTTTTCTCCCCTTAGCCCAACCAGTCACAGCAGATGACCCCCCCTCCCTGAGCCTGGTTCTGCCGGAGGTTTCTTCCTGTTAAAAGGGAGTTTTTCCTTCCCACTGTCGCCAAGTGCTTGCTCATAGGGGGTTGTTTTCGGGGGTTTTCTCTGTATTATTGTAGGGTCTTTATCCACAATACAAAGCGCCTTGAGGCGACTGTTTGTTGTAATTTGGCACTATATAAATAAAATTGAATTGAATTGAAAAATGACCTTTATTGTCCCTGAGGCAAAATTTGTTGCCTAGTCAGCAGAAATCACACAACTATCAGGCAGTTATAAATGAACAATATAACATATAACACACCAAAATCCAGAATAAAAGTGCAACATTAAAAAACATAGTGAGTTATTTGAAAGAGATGTCATGGCCGGGGAGGAAATGGGCGAGGAAGGGCCAACACGAGGGACTCCAGAGAATGGCATAACTTAAAAGTATTTATTGGGACCGGGAGAAATGAAATACAAAACCTTTTGGGAGGGAGACGAAGGGAGCACAGGAAGCACAGGAAGCACTGGAACATGGGGACACGTAGGTACACAACATCACACGCAGGCACAATAACGTCAACGACGCGACGAAGAACAAATGAACACTGAGGGCTTAAATACACAATGGGTAATCAGGGCAAGAGGAAACAACAGGGCACAGCAGGTGAGGCAAATGAAACTAATAACACAGGGGGAAGCAAAACTAGACACAAAGCACAGGGGAATCACACTGGCAAACTAAAACAGGAAGTGATAAACCAAGGAACACGCAGACGAGTCACAACACTGGGAACAAGACATCAAACATACTGGGAGGCCAAACTCAGGAAAAACTATAAACACAAAATGCTGGGCAAACAGCCCAGGACATGACAAGAGAACTGCAGCCAGAACAGATTATTTTGTGTCTATTTTTTATTTTGGAAGTAACTTGAACTCCTAACACAAAGGGTGGCTCGGATCAGCCAGGATTATCTTTTGCAAAGTCCTATAAATTATAATGCCACAGCATTTATACTGGTGCACTTACTCAACAGCCTCATCTTTTATTACCATGAGAGAGACGGTCACAGGACTCTTCCTGAAATCCACAACCACCTCTTTAGGTTTTGATGCAGCAGGTACAATTTACACCACTGTGAAATCAGCCACTACCAGGCCACAATAATGCTCTGTAGTGAGGGATTATGAACTCACTCACTAAGTTCTCTGCTAATTTAAAAATATGAAAAAGCAGTGGAAATTCTTCCTCAATATTACAACAGTAAAGATCTAAATCTGCTAAGGAAGCGTTCTTGAGCACAGAATGATGCCAAATGCAGTGTTCTCCCTTTCAGCAGATCGCTGGGAAGTTGTACCTTTTCTCCAAGTTGTCACGATCAGCATTGGTTCCACACCTCTGTTTTAAGTGGGTCAAGCGCCAGAAGAACCGCTCTTGGTTAAAGATGAGTGCACGGCCTCTTCGTTTGTTGCCCATCTTGTACTCCTCCAAGATGCTGATTTTAAAATAAAAAAATGAGCAGTGAATTCCAGGAATATTCTGAGTGTTTGGTGCCAGAATAAAGTGAGAATTTCCAGCTAATAGCTACAAAAAGTGGAAGTAAGTTTACCTTTCAGCGGAGGCGTCAGTCTCTGTTTGGTTCTCTGTGCATATTATCAAAAACACATTGATAATATAAAAACAGTGCAATAATTACAAAATAATAATCAGATCAAATCATAACAACACCAAAAAATACTGCCAGCCACCAGTGCTACCCCTCAGCCTCCTGGCAGTAAAATCTTTAGGTGGCACGAATCACCTGGAAGTAAAAGGTCTAAAACACATTAATACCTGGTCTCAGTAGATCTCAATGGGATGCACATGGGAGGTGATGCATATGATCAGCCTATGTGCAATGACTGACACCACAGGGCTTTGTGGACTTTAAATGACCAAACACTGATTTTTGTGTTATTGTTTCTTTCATATCTTTTGCCAGGTGTTCAAAATTTTAACTATATTTTTGACTGTCTGTCCAACCCCATAAGGAAATGAGGACTGTTATTTTACTGGGGCTAAAGAAAGCTTTACAGTGGGTACAGAAAGTACCCACTGTAAATTTTCACTCTTTGTTTCATTGCAGCCATTTGCTAAAATCAAAAAAAATTCATTTTAATTCCCATTAATGTACACTCAGCACCCCATCTTGACAGAAAAAAACCAAATGTAGAAATTTATGCAAATTTATTAAAAAAGAAAAACTGAAATATCACATCATCATAAGTATTCAGACCCTTTGCTCATTGTGTAGAAGCACCCTTTTGAGCTAGTACAGCCATGAGTCTTCTTGGGAATGATGCAACAAGTTTTTCACACCTGGATTTGGGGATCCTCTGCCATTCTTCCTTGCAGATCCTCTCCAGTTCCATCAGGTTGGATGGTCAACGTTGGTGGACAGCAATTTTCAGGTCTCTCCAGAGATGCTCAATTGGGTTTAGGTCAGGGCTCTGGCTGGGCCGGTCAAGAATGGTCACAGAGTTGTTCTGAAGTCACTCCTTTGTTATTTTAGCTGTGTGCTTAGGGTCATTGTCTTGTTGGAAGGTGAACCTTCGGCCCAGTCTGAGGTCCTGAGCACTCTGGAAGAAGTTTTCTTCCAGGATATCTCTGTACTTGGCCGCATTCATCTTTCCTTCAATTGCAACCAGTCATCCCGTCCCTGCAGCTGAAAAACAGCCCCATAGCATGATGCTGCCACCACCATGTGTCACTGTTGGGATTGTATTGAGCAGGTGATAGCAGTGCCTGGTTTTCTCCACACATACCGCTTAGAATTAACGCCAAAAAGTTAAGTTTTCATCTCATCAGACCAGAGAATCTTATTTCTCATAATCTGGGAGTCCTTCATGTGTTTTTTCATGTGTCTTGCACTGAGGAAAAGCTTCCGTCGGGCCACTCTGTCATAAAGCCTCGACTGGTGGAGGGCTGCAGTGATAGTTGACTTTGTGGAACTTTCTCCCATCTCCCTACTGCATCTCTGGAGCTCAGCCACAGTGATCTTTGGGTTCTTCTTTACCTCTCTCGCCAAGGCTCTTCTCCCACGATTGCTCAGTTTGGCTGGACGGCCAGGCCTAGGAAGAGTTCTGGTCATCCCAAACTTCTTCCATTTAAGGATTATGGAGGCCACTGTGCTCTTAGGAACCTTGAGTGCTGCAGAAATTCTGTTGTAACCTTGGTCAGCTCTGTGCCTTGCCACAATTCTGTCTCTGAGCTCCTTTGGCAGTTCTTTCAACCTCATGATTCTCATTTGCTCTGACATGCACTGTGAGCTGTGAGGTCTTATATAGACAGATGTGTGCCTTTCCTAATCAAGTCCAATCAGTTTAATTAAACACAGCTGGACTCCAGTGAAGGAGTAGAATCATCTCACGGAGGATCAGAAGAAATGGACAGCATGTGAGTTAAATATGAGTGTCGCAGCAAAGGGTCTGAATATTTATGACCATGTGATATTTCAGTTTTTCCTTTTTTAATAAATTTGCAAAAATTTCTACATTTCTATGTTTTTCTGTCACAATGGGGTGCTGAGTGTACATTAATGAGAAATAAAATGAACTTTTTTGATTTTAACTAATGGCTGCAATGAAACAAAGAGTGAAAAATATAAAGGGGTCTGAATACTTTCCGTACCCACTGTATGTCCGGTGACCCTGCTGGGTGAGTTACAGACCCCCTGTCATAATTTGTCATTGGCAAAACTAAGTAACCTTCACAATTGCTTAAAAACCCAGATTTTATTTATCGCAGAAACCACAAATACTTAGCAATGTAATAAATAAATAAATATAAAATTCCTAGCGGCACTGGTATAGCTACATATTATACTGAGACACTGAGAAACCTGCAAAAAAAAAAAAAAATGCATGAATTGTATCAAGCTGCCAAATTCCAGCACCTATGGCAGGGCTGAAATGTCTCCTTTTTGAGCTACTGCGTTCACAAGATTTTCAGTAAACTTGACCTTGAGGTTAATGCCACTGAGATTCAAACTCATCCAAGATTTTTAGGAGATGCACAATTTGATAATCCCACACTGCCTCGTTCTCAAGTTATCTTGTTCACATAGTTGGGTGTCCAGGCTGCCTGCTAGGGTGACAACAATACCCCATCAGCATTTCAGCCTGAAGGTAAAAATGATTAAAAGAAAAATTATATTATATATACAATATAGCAAAACTTTGAAAACCTGAAATCTTCCATATGGAAGAATTCAGGTTTTCAAAGTTTTGTTAGGCAGTACAGCTACACTTACTGCTAGTATGGGGGTCAAGCAGTCGTTGTTCCATCAGTTTAGAGTCCCAGCTGTCACTCGCTGGGTGATCACAGGAGGAAAATGGGAACGGCTGCTAAAAGAACAGAGGGGCGGCTCTATTTTCCACCCTACATGTATATTTGTCAGAAAGGTAGAGAGGTCCTCAATGACCTGTTTTTTTATATCCATGAAGGTCATTTAGTTCAGTTTCTGTTTCTGTTTCAATTGCGTGTTTCTGAGTCACCTGAACCTGGGTTAGAGGCTGTACTTTGAGCTCTGCTCTCCACACACATGCAAATATTAGGAGAACAAAATACTGAGAAAGGCAAGCCAAGCAGCACAGCAAAGTACAGCCTCAATAACCTTTATGCAAGTATACTTTATTTTTTAGTTTCTATAACAGCTCTCTACATGAAAGCCAAAATTAAGGGCGTTTAAGTTGGTGATTAATCTCACCCTGTTTCACCTGATTGTAATTTTGGTTTTGCCAACAATAAAATATGACTTTTATCATTTTACAACTTTACAGTTTGTTTCACTTTACTTTGGTAAGAGCAAATATTCTCTATTGCATGTTTAAAAACAAGCTTTTAGTATTTATATACACTATTTATAAATATTATATTTATATTTATATATATACACATTTATATACATATACATTGCCAAAAATATTCTCCTGTATGCCTTCACACACAGATGAATTCTTAATCCATGGGGTTTAATATGATGTCGGACCCTTTGCAGCTATAACAGCTTCAACTCTTCTGGCAAGGTTTTCCACAAGGTTTAGGAGTTTTTATGGGAATTTCTGACCATTCTGTGACGTCAGACACTGATGTTGGACGAGAAGGCCTTCATCCCAAATTCATCCCAAAGGTGTTCTATCGGGTTGAGGACACGACTCTGTCAGGTTCTTCCACACCAGACTCACTCATCCATGTCTTTATGGTCCTGGTGCGCAGTTATGTTGGAACAGGAAGGGGCCATCCCCAAACTGTTCCCACAACTTTGGGAGCATGAAATAGTCCAAAATGTCTTGGCATGTTGAAGCATTAAGAGTTCCTTTCACTGGAACTAAGGGGCCGAGCCCAACTCCTGAAAAACAACCCCACACCATAATCCCCCCTCCACCAAACTTTACACTTGGTACAATGCAGGCAGCTGGGTTGCTGTCATTCCCAACCACTTCCACTTTGTTATGATATCACTAACAGTTGACTGTGAATATTCAGTAGTGAGGAAATTTCATGACTGGACTTGTTGCACAGGTGGCCTCCTATCACGGTAAAACACTGGAATTCACTGAGCTCCTGAGAGCAACCCATTCATTCACAAATGTTTGTAGAAGCAGTCTGCATGCCTAGATGCTTTATACACCTTCCACGTGTTTCTATCACATGGAAGTGATTGAAAAACCAGAGTTCAATGATTTTGATGGGTGAGTGAATAATATTGTAAACAAGTGTATACATATAATAATGAAGATGGTGAGTATTGCACTTGGTGAATGAATATTGCACTAGTGAATGAATATGGGATATTACACAATATAGCAGTGATAGATAGATATCAGAATACTTTTGGCAATATAGTGTATGACAGTATGAAGTACTCACCTGCCCTATTCTCAGTTACTGCGCTGTCTGTAGTAACACTTCCTGGGAAGGTCATAAAAGAGTAATTAAGTTGTGACTTTAGAAATTGTACAACGTGGTGAATCTAATAAAAATGATTATATCAATTTAATGCATTAAGCAACTGTTGATGCCTGCAATTATCACCTGTCAGCAAATCTAAATTCCTGTGGTGAATGTTTTCTTCATCATGGGAAAAACTGCTGCTTATGGATTGGAAGAAAATATTAGTTTGGTCAAGTTTATTTTTTTATGCTTATTTTTGTCAGCGATCATGAACATCTCAGAGAGAAGAAATGCTTGCATATGAACAGGGATCCCCAACACAGCCTGTAACACAGAAAAGCTGGAGCCTGCTGCAGCTCCAGAACAGCAGCCTCACCCCAGATACCCCAGACCCCAGCCTGCAGAGACCCTCACAGAATCAGCAACAGTCTTTCTATTATCAGCCACACTTGCAAAACTACAGTCTGCATCAAATGGACTTCAGGCTACTGTAGACCCAAGACCACAACCCATAGATACTTTCTCAGAGTCAGCAACTGTGTCTGAACTACTTATTGCAAGCCGCAAACGGCATCAAGTGACCTCTGAACAGCCTGTAATGGCACCACAACTTCAGTCAGTATTACAAAGTTAAGAACAGTGTCCATACAGCGTGCTCCGACAGCCAGGCTGAAACCTGTACAAATTAACTATGATGGTCAACAAACAGCAGCCTGTTGCAGGTCCCAGACTCCAGCCTGACTCAGCTACAGAGCCACAGCTGTCCACGTCCTTCAGATCACCGCCTGTAATAACGCCCACGCAGTGCCCAGTGTTTCCCAAACTGTCTGTCACTACCAGGGCTGGATTTTCTCAAACACAGCAGGATGTTGTTGGAGTCTCTGAAGTGGAGTTTAGACAAATCTAGCCTCACCACAAAACTTGCATTAAATCCTTGTCTTGAACCATTTGCACTATATGCATATTTCTTTTATATTGCACAGATCATAGATGTCTGTATTTTAATACATTTTTAATTCAATTTGGCTAGAAAATCTAATTATATCAATAAACCAGCTACATCCACCAGATGATGCTTTTTCTTTGAGCTGCATTCCTGCTGAATGTCCACACGGAGGCGCCATTTACCCACCTAACTATAAACCTATGAACATGTACGTAAAACGTGAAAGTCGCACAAGAACATTGTCGGGCTAAAATATTATCTATCTATTACTAATTTGAATTTAATTTACTTACAAACACTATTTAGACAAATAATTTTGAATGGCTGAAACATTTATTTTATCCTGTTCTATTTCATTTTTATTGAGGCTTTTTTTTTGGTCAAACCAGGGTGCAGCTTGTAATTGATCTTATTTAAAGGTTTGATCTCAAAGCACGGATCTCTAAGTATGACATTTGAATATCTTAATATATAGCAGAACCTTGGTTTGAATTTTTTAAAATGTCTTGTTTGTCTGCCATCATCAATCTTTTTTTTTTTTTTTTTTTTTTTTAATGATAGCCCAACAGCAGCTGCTTGAAGCAGTATTAATCCCATTACTAACTTATGTGAGATGGCTTAATAGGAAATCAACGTTACTGACAATCTTATCAGGATCCAATATGATGAGAATGGTCTCAAGAGTTTTCATGAAGTCCAGGAAACACCTTCTTTTAATAAAATTAAAGATGTGTCTCTAGGTTTTTCCTCAGGAACTCTGGGAAAGCTTGGTGTGTTTCCACTGCACAGGAAAAAATGTTTTGTTGGAATAATTCATTAATTTGGATGCACACAATGAAATAATCTGAATCAGGAAATATTTTCGGGTTGACTTTTTGTTTTTAGTAAATGCAAATTGATTAAATTTGTAGTATTATCTCAGGTGTTCAGAGTTGAGGTTTCTTTATCAACTCATGTTACTTCTACTTAAATAAATTATGATTGTTTTAAGCAATTTTGCACTACACCTTTGGATCAATTAAATTGTTTATTTCCTATGTAACTTATGTGCATCTAACTTTTTTTCTTGTTTAATCTTTATACCATTGAAAAGCCTGTTTATTTCTCCTTAAATGGTGCCACATTTGTAAGGAAATGCATTTGTGGATTGAACAGCAGAGTTGAGTATGCACACATGAAAAACTTGCCAAATCTTCTTCTCTGCCAATGCCAAACAGCTTATTCTGCTATTGACTCTCGTTTTTTGACTTTCTGGTACCCCAGGTGCTGACAAACAGGACCCTGATTAGCAGCACCTGTGAGCATGGACCCTACTATAGCGGTCTTGGTGTCTGCTCAAAACATGCCATGTTTGACTGACCTGGATAGGGTCCATGCCATAGGGCATCTTCAACCTGGTGTTCTGCAAAACCAGATATCTACCACATCATGAACAAGGAGATGAATGTAAAAGCTTAAGTGAGCTAAAGATCTAACCCTGGTATATTTCACTGGCCTTATGTCACACAATCAGCAACATACACACATGATTAAGCACATAAAGCCTTTATATAATTATTTTTTATGATACATTTAAAGGCTCATAATGAAAAATGGATAAAAACGTAACACGGCTATTTTTATTGAAAATTTAACAGATGTTTCTACAAGTCACATCTGCAGCCATCAGCACTTCAGATACAATAGAAACAAACATTGCTGACTTATCACATGTTCCTATAATGTATATTGTGCAGAATAAGCTGAACTGTGCATTAATTTCAGGGGGAAAAACAAACAGTTTTTGCCAGTTGAATTAAAATAGAACAATCAGAAGTGTTCACACTGAACATACAGTCTTTTTTTAATGTAAACTTCTGAGGAAGTTCTAAAGACTTTACAGAAATATAAAACAAACTGTTGGTTTAGAGGCAAACCACAGAAACCCTGAACATCGTGTTTCTGTCCATCAGGGAGTAATCACATTAAACATCACTAAAAATATATAAATAATCATTTCATAGGAAAGATATTAATTGTCCACTCTCCACTAAAAAGGAGGCAACAGACACAGATTAGTGCAAACCAAGAAGATCTATCCCTGAGAACATCTAAGAAAGACAAAGTTTATTTCTAGCATCCTTCCGTTAGTGTTGTGCTTCTGAACGAGTCAGCCCGACAGTCTCGTTCCTGTCGCGGTGTCACAGCTCATTCTTCACTTCATACTGACACACACATGATGCTCGTTGGCTGTCCAGGTACGGCTTACATCCCAAGTGCATAACGGCATCAAAAAGCAGAGTCACAGTTGACTCACATGCTGTGAAGAAAAAAAAAAATTAAAGGAAAGAACATGAACAGAAAAAGCAGCTCACATCACTTAAATCCAGCTCAGGTTTATTTATATAGCACCAAATCACAACAGTGACCTCAAGGTGCATTATACTGTAAGGTAAAGACCCTATGAGCCCCTATGAGCAAGTACTTTGTGATAATCGGAAGAAGAGCTCACAGTGTATCACATTAAGTCTAGCGGCAGTCTGAGCCTATAGCAGAATAACTATGGGACCTATTCCAACCTTAACTATAAGTTACAGTTATATTGTTTGAATTTACACAAAGAAAATTATGACACATCCAGGCCTTTATGTCATCAAGACATGCCTGTAGTTTAACTAATTGATTTGTATCATCTGGCTTCATAGATAAAACTGGATATCATCTGCATAGCAATGAGACGGTGTGAAGGCTTTTCTAATAATACTGCCTAAGGGAAGCATGTATAATGTAAACAGAACTGGTCCCAGCATAGAACCCTGCAGAACTCCCTGAATAACTTTTGTGTTCTCACACAGCAGCCCAGATATCCAGATTTATGGGAATTGCCAGGATTTCAAAATTGATCACTGACTTCAGCCTTTATCTGAGTCATTAATTATAGAAAGACATAATCAGACAAAATTAATAACATACAGGCTGTTGTACTTGATGTCTTTATTGAACACACTGAGTAACCACTCATAGTACAGGTTGCAGAAACCACTTCTATCAGAATTTTCCTGCAGTTGCTAATGAGACTTGTACTACAACAAGAAGGATTTTTGGACCATTTATCCTACAAAACACTTAATTTCTTCAGCTCGATATTCCTGGGATGTCTCGATTGAACAGTGCCGCTTGCAGGCCATGCCACATCATCTCAGTTGGGTCTCAGCAGTTTTAATCAATTTATCTTAGATGCTTTGTTGTAAGCCTTGGGTTTATTTTCCACTTTCTTTCAGAACTGCATGTTGTTAGTATATATGTAGTATATGATATATTATGACCCAATTGTGTTGCCTGGTAACCACCTAAAAAGGTGCTAAAATGACATTTATATAGTAAACTGGACTTGAGGGGACCCAAAAAAATGCTCTAATTTTTATTCACTTAATGGAAGTAAATAGTGTCTGGCTGATGAGTGTAGTAGTACGCTTATTTTTTTAGACAATGGGTGGTTGATGTGGTCCATTAATCATACACTGTGATTATGTATATCAGTTTGCCAACGGCATAAAAGATCAAACAACACTGTAGCATAAACATGCACTAATTATAACTTTTCAGACTAGAGTATGAAGCTCTGAAGCATTTTAAGCTCCTTGGTTTCCTCTGTTGAAAACACTGGTTTATTACGACATGATGTAAACACAGATCTTAATGCATGACTAAGATGGCAACGCTGGTTAATCTGATTTCACTTTTAGGAGCGCCTTAAGTGCTGCTAACTAAAATGAGTGAGATCACTAATTGTAAATATGTAATCTTCAAATGCTGAGCTGTTCAAAAACATTAGGACAAGAATGAACTACAACACAGAGTACAGCCTACAAGTCTTTAATTCATACTATGACAAGAAAGGGATTACTAACTCCATGGCTCTGTTTTAATTCAAGTGTCCCAGTGAGCCATGACAATGTGACAGTGAGTCAGCATGCAGTTGTGCACCTACTGTGCAAATCAGCTAAATTGAATTAATCTCCTTAGTGTGAGGCAGCTAATTGGCTATCGAAGCGGATGTAAGCAGTGCACTTCCCCCTGTTTAATGTGCGTTTTATCACTTGTGTAACAAGCTAAGGTGGCGGTTCATGACTCTCAGTAAAGAAGGGAGGTTACTTCATCAGAAAAGCTAATGCAGGCTATTTAGTGTCTGGCTGCTGTGTAGCAAGCTGTAATAGAGTTCAGTGTGCAAGATGACTGATTCACAGTATAGTATCCATCTAATGTGACATATATATGTAAGAGTGTTGGATCAAAGCCAGTTGTATCAAATCATAGCACAGGCCAAGTGTATGTTGTAGCAGAATGAATACCTGCCATTCTGTGACATGCAAAACTATTGTATTATATGCTATTCCATATTTTATGGTTTTTCTTTTTTTTTTAACTTGCATCTAGGTTCTACTCTGTTCTATAAGCACCTCTAGTCCCAGGCAAGCCCAGTCTTAAAACCCTGTTTGGCTTTTTGCACAGCCTTTTACATTTACTTCCTCAGTCACTGATCTCTTACCTTGGACAGTCTGGGCCAATCCCAGAGTCCTCTGCACATTCCTGCAGATTTTCTCCAGACAGACCTGGAACTCCTCGTCGCAGTCGTGTTTCTCTCGGCCACAGGTGTCATAGCAGCGGTCATGTTGGTTACAACATTTGGTCATGGATGGGATACCTACATCAAACTGGAAAAAAACAAGTCAGTTACTCAGTAGCTGTTTGTAATACACATGTTTTGGAGTCAACTTGAGAAAGACACCGCTAGAATGAGACGCACGCTTCTGTGAAAGCGAGCTACAGTTACTGCGGCTCAGATTAGATTTTTGTTTTTAAAACCTTCCAATTAATACTGAACTTGTGAGGGTGAAACTTATGAGTATCTGGAAATATGTAGGTAATATTTATTTTTTTAATTCTAAATTTCATTACTTTTAATTATGTTTTTCGGAACAAAGTTGTTCTAAATTGACAGCGTCACTGCTAACTAGTGGACAAACTATGACCTGCAGACACTTCCTTCCTACATAAACATATAAATGGGATTTAGAATAGAATGCCACCCCTGTTCAGTGCCATGCAGTAGAAAGTCACACTTCCCAAACTATAAAATAGAACTTCTAAAAATATACAGAAAATAAAACCTAATGTATTAAAAAATATACATGACAAATACAGCACAGTCGCTTCAGACAGTATTTAGATGTTTTGCACACTATTGTGTTGTAAATGTAATTTTAAAGGAATAACATAATACTGGCATTTTTTCCAAAATTACTTTCTATTTTCAATTAATCATACGGCAAACATTCAGACCTTTAAAGCGAAGCTTTATTGAAGCTCCGTAAACATGTTTCTACAGGCTTGTGTGTCGTCTACAGACTGGTCCACAGATGTTCTGTTTTAAATATGCGCTGTGGTTAGATCAGACCAGGAGAATCAGAGCTCTGACGCCACTCCAGCAGCATCTTCAATCTATGCGTTCCCTTCAGACAAGCTTTACCTATCTGTGCAGTATTGTTGTTGTTTTGGAGAAAACATCTGGATTTCTGGTCAACTCTCTGGCCAGGAAATTTTAATTTTACTGTGAATGTCTTCAGAGAGTTCCTTGGACTTAAGTGTGTATTATGGGATTGTTTATGTCACATTGATTCAATATGAAACAAGTGGACTCAGGTTAAGTTCTAGACAAATTTCAATTATTACAAGATATTTATGAAGTGCAAACTGTGGGGGGAAAAAATGATTTTAGTCATTTAAAAATAAATGTACAAGACTTCAAAGTGTGCAAAAAAGTATCTGAATACTTTCTAAAGCAAACGTATCTGGAGCCAATTCTGCCAATAATATTGACCTAGGCAGTTTGATTACATTTTACGTATACTGTACCTTGCACTATGGACTAGTGTGTGTATTTTGGGTGTATATTCTATGTATACACATTAGACAAATTAAATGCTATATAAAAATTATGCACTTCGACATGCTGGATGCACATAGCAACACACTTTGTGCCTTCCCTCTCTCAAACTCCTTTGGATTACCTGAATTCCGAACAGGGGGGAGCCACATCCATTGGGTGGTGGATTTTTGTACCCAGGACGAGGCACCGGCTTGTACCCTTTGAGACAGGAGCAAAGCTGATGAGATTTCTTACTCTTCAACTATCTGTTATCTTGTAGTCAGAGATTACATGTTTACAGATCATTATAAAGGCTTGCTGCGCCACATATAGTACTATGAAAACACTGACTGTTGTAACACTGACCTATGAACCATTCAAGCAAAAAAAAATAAATAAATAAGGCTCCTAGCTCAAGGAGCAAACCAGGGTTGTGTCTACACATAACTGACAACTTAGCAAAGAATCAATAAATTAAATTGTATTGTTAGGTACACGTTAGCTGCTGTTCCCATTTCTTTAGTTGAATCTGTGAACAATAACACAGTTTGACAGGCATAAAAAATAGTATTTTTGCACCAAAAAGTGATTCCCAAAGAGCTATTAGTCATAAACTTGGCATATCTTGGCACGCTGTGCAGTTTGTCCTTAAACAAAATTGGGAAAAGTAGACAAGTGGAGGACAAAAGAAGAATTGGCAGGTCTAATAAAAATGATCTTCAGCAGATGAACAGTGTCTGAAAATTAGGTCCTTAAGAAATGGGGGGAAAAAAATTCAGCAAACACCTGACACAGGATCTGAAAGATGCATCTGGACCTTCAGATGATCCATCTACTGTTCACTGAAGCCTCGTCAGAAATGGTCTCAGTGGAAGGGTGGCTGTCAAGAAGCCATTGATAAGGAAGGGAAGCAGAGCGAAAACGCTGAAAAATGCCAAATTACTCAAGAACTGGACAGAAAATCAGCAACAGGTCCCATGGTGTGATGAATACAAATATGAAAATTTTTGGTTCAATCATAATCAGTATGTATGGAGGTGGTACAACAGTGAGTGTCTACAGCCGTCTGTAAAACACAATGGAGGCTCTGTCATGGTTTGTGGCTGCATTTCAGCCAGTGGTGTTGGAGATCTTGCAAAATAGATGGAATTATGAATGCAGAAAATGTCCTTCAAGAAGCTTGGAGAACTATTCATGAAGACTACTAAAAGAAATGACAGGAAAGTTGCCAAAGAGAGGTCAGGCTGTGTTGAAGAATAAAAGGTGGTCATACCAAATATTAACTTATATACTCTATCTCCATGTATGTTTGCACATGTTTTAATAATCACTGCACCATAAGAAATGAGGGGTGGCTTAAGACTTCTACACAGTACTGTAGGGGATCGTGTAAATATTTCCTCGCTCTAGATGTTAAATGAACTTAAAATTAATTTTCAAGCTGATCCTTAGCTGACAGCGAGATAGCAGAGAAAGTAATGTATGAAAGTAGTACAAATAATTGATGTACCAGCATGACTGCTACCAGGGTCCCGACTTTCCTAAATTACACACTCTGGACACCATGGGTTACAAAGTACTTTAACAAAGTCATTGCTCGCTTGGAGAAAGACCTTGAAAGATGGAGTAAGGATCTAGCTTACCATCGCTACATCTGTAGTGACACAAGCCGTCATCGCCACCAAACAAGTCCAGCGCTGCATTCAAGTAGGTGTCAATCTTGTGGATCCCGTTGCGAATAGTTTTTAGAGTCATTCTCCAGTCTGGAGTCTTTGGCTCTTGGTTTGTAGCAGATACTCGTGAAAAACATCCACAAGAGTGGAAACCCAGCAGAAAGACACATATGTAGCTGTGGTACTTCATGGTCTATTTATCGTCAGAGCCAGAAAGCAGCGTCTCCGTGCACATTGGTTTTTTTCCTTAACCTATTTATTCCTAAAAGCTTTTTCTTGATGCCATTTTAACTTTCACGCCTGCTTGTTTTCATTTCACTCCAAACTCACTTAGGTGGCACCAGCTGTGATGTCGTTTCCGGATTTGGCGGTGTCACGTGACCGCTGGTAAACAAACTAGGATGACGTTTCAGTAAAGAAAAATTCGCTGTCTGTATGCAGCATGTCTCACGTACTTCAGCTCAGGAGTAATATTCAAGTTTATGCAATGTAAGTGTTATAAACATGTACAATTATTTTTTTTGACGTTGTAGCTTACCTTCGGCCTTCATTACCCATAGTTCATAGCATCTCCAAGGCTGAAGTATCAACTGCTTCCAGCAGCAGCTTAGCTTATCTTTAAAAGACCCTGCGACATAACCAGATATTCATACTGCTTAAATAAAATTAAAAAAAAAATTAATGAAGACCTCTTGGGCCTAGTAAATCATTAAAACGAGCCTTTACATAATTATATGTACACAGCAATGTCTTTATGCTAAATAACCAAACACAGGACAGCAGCTCAATGCTTCAGGGGCGGCTGTGGCTCAGGTAGCGTAGTCTGCCCGCCAAAGTATCTTAGGCAAGATACTGAACCCCAGGTTGCTCTCCAGTGCGAATGTGTGTGAATGGTAAATAGAAAGCACTTGTAGAATGAGTGAATCAATGTTGTATGAAGCACTTTTGAGTAGAAAGGTTCTCTATAAGAACCAGCCGTTTAGGCACTGAACTTCAAACTGAGCATCAGAATGAAGAAAGCTGATTTAAGTGACGGCGTGGTTGTTGGTGCCTGAAGTTTGAGTATTTCAGGAACTGCTGGGACCCCCCCCCCCAATCTCTAGGGTTTAAAGAGAGTGGTATGAAAAACAGAAAATGATGTAGGAGATATTTTCTTGGCACACTTTGGGCCCCTTATTACCAACTGAGCATCATTAAAACACAGCAGCACGTCAATGAAAGAATAGCTGACAAATCTGCAGTAACTTTGTGGTGCCAAAAATCTGAGGAATCTTTCCAGCACCTTGATGAAATCTATGCCAAAGATTTAAAGTAGTTATGAAGACAACTGCAGGTCAAACCAGGTACTAGCAAGTTGTACCTACAGAGTGCATTTCTTTCATAGAATTGGCCAAGAACAAACAGCAGTACCTGCTCAAAAGACTGGCTGGTGAAGTTTACTGTCAGTCGTTTTAACAAAAACAAACGTACAAAAACATTCACGACTGAAAATCCCATTTACACCCACAGTATTAGCATAGCAGCAGAAAATTCTTGGGGTGGGAGAAGACACATTAAAACCCATCACTTGATACATGTGAAGATGTTTTTGTGTAATTTAAGCAAACTTACTGTTCAATATAACTCAGAGAATTTCATTCAGTATATGGTAATTTGATTTTATTTAAATGATCAGGCGAGCACTGAAGAAAAACCTTTTCTTCTAGAGTTACTTAAATAACTGCATAAACTTTAAACATTCAAAAATCAAAACATACAACCATTTATGAGTAAGTTTAACTGTCCATCCACATTTAGTTCCAACCAAAGTCACATTTTAGATTGGACAATATAAAACGTTCTCTAGTAGCAAAGTCAGTGATAATGCTTCATCCACAGGTGGAGGTGAGTCGGGAGCCGAGCATTCTTTTTCTTCAAGAACCCGATTCGCCTGGAGGACGGCACCTCCAGATGGGCCTATTTTGTCTCCCATCTTATGTTTATGACAAGCAGATGATGCCAGAAGCCATTTGTTGTTCTTACAACACTAATTTGCTTGTGCAGATCGCCTCTCGAGTTGTCACTACTCAAAGCGCACATGCCCTTTACAATCAAGTGTCCTTTTCTTTCCCATTTTCAGGAAAACACACTTAAGAGTTAAAAAAAGAGTTAAAAAAAAAAAAAAAAAAAAAAAAAAAAAAGCGTACCTTGGTCTATTACAATGTAACAAGGCGATTCCAAGGGCCAGACTGGAGTGAGGAAGAAGAGAAGTTGGCAGGGGAATGTCAGGGGGAAAAAAAAAACACAACAACAGCAGAGCTAAATTGTGTCCTTAAGTGTTTTTATCCTAGTTTAAAGACTCTTCATTTTAAAAAAAAAAAAAAAAAGGAAAAAAAAAAAAAAGGAATATACATATCTATTCATATAGTTTTACATGACCCAAAAGCATCTAACTCATCCACCTCGGAATAGGTTATTTAGTCTGTCCAGCTCCCTGCAGTTATCCATGGTCATGAGTTCTGCCTTCTTGCGCATTCGCTCGTCCCGGTATACCTTAGCGGCGTAAAGCAGATCTGTTTCTGGATGAGACGGGAGGAGAAACTCTGTCATACTTTTTAAAAACGCAAAGCATAAACCATTACTGAATTCAGTAAATCAATTCTGAGGGTACATTTATAGCTATGGTTACTTACTCGTCTGTCTCTCCTTCCAACAGTTATTTCTGACGTTTGACACATAGTCCTCCTCTACATTTTTCTCAATTTGCTGCAGTGCTGAGCCCTTAAACTCCGACTTGAAATCTCTAGTGACGTAGTAGTCGACGCGCAGGTTTTCTGTTTGCCTCTTTATGGTCTGACCCGTTGACCTGAAAGCGAAAGGAGGTACAAGCTTAAGTGAAACTTCTTAACAACTGCAGTAATCTCCCACATGGTGAGACTACTTTAAGTCCTGTTCTACATTTTGTTTTCAGCTCTAAAAAGACCAAACTGTGCATGTAATTTACAAAGGGTACAGTGGAAATAAAATGTGAAAGAAAGCCTACAAAAAGCTCAGATGAGAACATAGAGCATGTCTACAAGTCTACCTTTTACAGGCTAAGTTTAGCAGACAATGCACGAAATTACATGGTATCAGGTGCAAAGGTGTGACAGGTGAAAAAGTAATATGAGAGGGTGTGCACGTACGGTCTAGAATAGAGGCTGTAGGGTGGAGGGGACACCATCATTTGGCTCAGTAATGACACTAAAATCAGGACCACGATGGGCATCAGCTGGATAAACATTGAAAACCCACCCTGGCGACAAACACAATATGTTATATATTAGCACAAAGAGCTTATAAAGGCGTCAAGCATTAACAAAAACTGAGGTAATAGAAATTCTTGTAAATAAAAATGTAAAAATTCAAGACAGAAACTGTGACCCATCTACATACATCTCCTCGTTCTTCTGTCCTCTCCTGCCTGTAATCCGTTTGATGGCTGTAGCTCGTCCTGCCGTTGGTGAAAGTGTGTGCAGTGGCTGCAGAATACATAAAATATCACAGCTGAGATCAGACACAAAGTCAACAGTTGTAACATGGTTACATTTCTCACTTACTGGAAAACCCATGTCATTTATTTATTTATTTTAAATAGGACTACATAATGTAAGATGATCAACACCATCTATCGGCATTTGTGTCCTGATGCACAGAAGTGCTCACTTACAAGAGGGGAAGCTGCCTCCAAAGAACATGTTGAAGAGGTCCTCAGGAGTGATGTCAGCCTCGAAGCCCCTGTGGAAGTCAAAGCCCCCGCCATGCGAGTGACTTGGGCTGCTCGGCTCCTCGCCTCCTGTCAGGTCATACTGCCGTCGTTTGTCTGGGTTGCTCAGTACTGCGTATGCATTGCCAATCTCTGGAAGAAAAAAGTCGAGTTAAGAGGGGAAAGACAAGCTTTTCTTGTGAACTACAGATCAGGTCTACACAACAAACAAGGTCACAAACACACAAACCATCACACAGTCAGTCACATTTCAAAATGAGCAAAATATAACAGAGTGAAGTTACTTTTAAAGGCCTCTGTTGCTCCAGGGGCATGGTTTTTGTCTGGATGGAATTTGAGTGCTAGTTTCCTGTAGGCTTTCTTAAGATCATCATCACTTGCTTCTTTGCTCACACCAAGCACTTCATAGTAGTCCTTACACCGCTTTATTCTGAAAGACAGGAACAGAATGTGAATTAAATATAACGCCTTCAGAGTTATACTGTCTGTTTTCCTGTCACCTTCTGAATTTATATTTGTCACTAAAATATTAATGCTTCTGGCCCCACTCGAAGAGATGTGTGATATTTATCCACATCAGAACAGCTGTATAAACCTTTCAATGCCACAGCAGTTATGTTTCCATCTTTTGTGGTTTCTATACACACAGACAACTGTAAGCCATCTGGCCTGTAAATATGCATTTATAAGGACCTGGTGAGAGAATTAAATGCTTCCACTGTAAATATTTCAACATTCAAACCTTTTCATAAATGGTTTCATAAACTTTCAGTAACTACCTAAATGGCTAACAGTGGGCACCAAAACCTGGCTAAACATCAAAGACTACCATATTGATAAGCTAAGCTGTTTTCAGTTTAGAAATTATTCATTTTCGCATTTCCCGATCCAGAAAACACATTTCTGTCTCTCTGAGCCTGCATGCCAGGGGCACGGGTGGCACTCTAACATGCTGCAGCGCAGTACTGCACACATTAAGCATCGAGTCAAAGTCCACACAGCCAGAGAAAAGCACAACTTTCGACTGCCCAACTCTGAGCTCATCTGTTATTTCTCAGTGTATGGTATATATGTCAGCAGCCTAGCCCCCACACATCAAGTAAACCAAGGCATACAAATATAGGTTTGTGGCCAATTTTTTTAATGATATTTGCAACAGGTGCGATGATATCATTAATCCAAAACTGTCAGAGTATCTGAATTTTCAAACATTTTCAGAGCGCCTAAACTGTAAGGTTTAGGGTGGGATGGTAATACTAGGACTGCTCAATTGCGGCAACAAGCACAACACAATTACACACAGATTTTGTAAAAAAAAAAAAAAAAATAACAGAAGTAAAACCTTGTCTTTTTAATTAAGTGGATTTCATTGAAATTTAATTCAAAATGAATAAAGTAAACAATATTAAGTGAACTAAAACTTGCAAAGCCTCCTGGGGAGCAAATTGGAACTTTTTAGTGGAAGCTGACTGATATAGGACCGATACTGGTGCTGCTATTCTGCCATTTAAAAAGAGAATATTATAATATTTCAGTTGAGATATTTTTCTTTCTTTCAGACACATGAAGCATGAACCAATTTCTGTTATATCTTATTTGTTTACTTGTTTACAGTTTGCCCAACTCTTCTCAGATCAGCTGGTTGTTGTGTTTCTGAAATTCCAAACAGGGAAGTTGCGGAGCGTCCACTGGCGGATAAACCTTGCAATGTGAACACTCAGAATAAGACTGAAAGGTGTTTCTCCCATCTCTTCTTTTTACATTTTCATCTATTGGCTGCTTATACGTGCAAATACAGAGTGATCAGCAAAAATCTAATATCGGCTGATGATATGAGCTCACCGATAAATCTGTCAGGCTGTACTTTTTATGGATGTGTCAACAGGCAGAAGAGAACGCGTCACTGTAATTATGTAATTATCTTATTCAGATTTGCTTGTTTTAATAATCACAGAAAGCCAAAATAGTGATTTAATCTAAAATGCAATTATTTGCATGTTAGAGAATTACTTTTACAAATGTAAAAAAAAATACTGTTGCAGTTTGCTACTTTAGAATATTGATTTATTGATTATATTAAAAAGTGAACATGCAGCATGTTAATTCTGTTCTTAATTTGATTCATTTATTTCCAAATAAATAAATAAATAAATAAGCGTGCCATTGAAATAATAGAATGATGAGCAGTATTGATAAGAGCAATAACAGTTGTAGTATCAAATACAGTTGTTCCTCGTTATATCGCGGTTCACTTATGTTTTCTGCGGAGTTTTCACTATATTACGGGATTTTTGCGGTATATAGGTATTTCTGTAACACATAACTATGCTCATCACTTGGACGAAGAGATCAGTTACGCCTACGCCAATAGTGGAAATAGAAGTTACAGCCGAGGGCGAAGATACTGCACCACCTTCATCGCCATCAGTACTAGGGTTTAATATTTTTCCCGAAAATGACATGAATCAAATCCCGGGAAATGACGAGCCATTTCCCGGGAATCCCGGGAAAAAGTTTATTTATTTTTTTATTTTAATTAGGCCTTCTGTAGCCTGTGTCGGCCTTAACCTATTCTGATATTGTAGAGGTAGCTTTCCAGCTATGTCCTGTTATGCCCAGTAGGGGGCAACGTTGGCTTGATTAATGCAATAAAACCTACATCTCTGCATTGGAGTGCTCGAGCTATGCGGTGTTGTATCGTTCCTCAACACTCCCTTAACAAATATAATTCGAATATTCCTCCATTGTACATGGAATTATACCAAGCTATTTTACAACTGCTGGTACAAAACAATACGGTTCATCTCCACAGCATTGATAAAGGCTCAGCCACGCTGTCGTGGCGACATCTGTTGCGCTATATCTCCACCAGTGGAACGCTGTAATAGTCATTGAAAAGTTAACTACCGTACTACACTATAATATGGCATAACACAGGGCCTTGAGTAATGCACTACGACTTGGTCATTGCCATTCTGGCAACAGCAAATTTATAACACCGTGTCTGAGGGTTAAAGTAGGTTCGCTGTGAATCGTCTATTGAAAAACTGGCCAATCATTATAGCCTAAAAAATATACATTTTACTCAACTCCATTTTAAAAGCGAAATATGTTAAAGCAATCTATTTCATGATCATTTCTTCACCCATTAGGCCCGTATCCTAATTCATGATTGTTAGTAAGCGGCTGCAAACGAGGAAAAGAAACACTCGAAGTTAAACAGATATTTCTTTATTGTTCAGGGCAGGCATATTTTATAGGCTATATAATGCAATATAACAATATATAATAATATGAAATTATATAATACAAAATACCTTAGGGTAAACACATTGCCTACGATTTCAACAAATTAAAGAGGAAAAAAGTACAACTGTGTAATACCTCTATTAAAACGCTTGAGATGAAGGCTGAAGCCTTAAACGGAGGCTGAACGTGCCTGAAATGAAGAGTAATGCTTTTCGCATTAAACGAACCCTTCTCTCAATATTTCCTTTAAATTTAACATTCTGAAGCTTTCTTTTCTTTCTGAAAGTCAAATCGACGCGCGCGACTTTTTTCCCGGTTTCCCGTCTAACGTTTCCCGGGAAACGGGAAATTGTTCTGATCGCATTTCCCGGGAATCCCGGATCCCGGGATTAAACCCTAATCAGTACTGCACAGCTACATAATTAATCATCTTCATCATTCAAGTTGTAGTAAGAGAGTGGGAAAGGTTTATATGAGTGTGGGAAGGGTTTATAAAGGCTTAAAATATATAAATAATAAAATAAATATAACACCGCTACTTCGGGGTGGGGGGGTGGGGGGTGGGGTGTCTCTGGAACGTAACCCCTGCGATAGGTGAGGGATCACTGGGCTAATCAGTGTTACAAGATCAATGTTAATTTTGGACATATAGGTAAGAGTAAATTATGAAAAGTGATATAAAAAAGTTTTGTTAGGTTGGATTTAAAATTTTTTATTAATAATTATAATAAAGTATATGTGATGAAATTTTCACACTACACTAAAAACATTAAAATACTGGGGTATTACAAAGTCCACAACCACCTTTTCTTTTTCCCAGAAGACATGATGCAATATTTAACCCACCAAAGCCTCCCTAATGGATTTACCAAAAAAAAAAAAAAAAAACAAGGGAGAGAGTGGCTAAGTTTAACTGCAGCATGTTTACCCTAGAAATAAACTCAGGGTGCCATAAAGAGCTTTTTAGGATATGGGTAAATGTGCTGTGTGTGTAAAATGTCTGCTTACCTTTCTCTCTTTAGTTCTTATGGTCTAAAATTAAAACATGGAGAGTTACCTAGTATCTAGCTCACACGCCTGCCTATTCCAATGGGAAACCCATCAAGATATAGGAGTTCCCATAGTGATAGCTGTGTGTGCACAATACTGCTGAGACCACAGTGTCCTTACTGCCCTCCTTTGTTTAACCAAGAAACGCTGGCGCTGTCGCTGGGCCAACGGCAGCAAAGTTGAACAGCGCAAAAACAGGCCACTGAAGTGGGACAGATTTTTAGAGGAAAAGGAAACACGGCGAGTCTCACCTCTGCACGCCTTCAACCTGCTCTTTGGTGAAGCTTTTAGAAGTGTCGCTTCCTCCAGATTCTGGGTTGTCTCGTTCTGACTGAGCACCAGTGGTTTCTGAGTGTTCTGCTGGTCTCCTGCGATATGCACCATTACTCGCTGAGCTCCCATTCTTTGTTAATGCATCCAACAAAGCTAAAAGAAGAGAGAACAAAGAAATGAAACAATATGAATTCTTTCAGGGTTATAAAGTACCCATGCTTTTAACAAACTTCCCAAAGTTGAGATAAATAAAATGTATACTAATGACTTTCAATGTTGATTCTCTGCTCTTTCAATTAACTCATAAATCAGATTTAAATTCTTTATTTAATTAGTCATTTTATGTTTCGCAGAGGAGAGAGCGTGCAGCAAATCACGCATAACCTTCAACATGACATGAACGTACAGCATGTTGATGCCAGACACGGTGAGTGGAGCGCACGGACGTGCAAAGAAAGCACAGCAACAACACAGCACACCAATTATCTCTGCCTTGGCAGCAGCATAAATGTTTTCAATTGTTTATCAATGTATTATTCATTATATTCCTCAAGCAATGTAAGTGCAACTGTCCTCTACATGGTGCAACATTTACTATATTTCCAATATTTCCATTTCACACGGCCCTCCAGGCTACTGAATATGATGAAAACTGTGGATTGTTTAGTGTAACTCTTTCTGTTAAGCCCCATTGTGCTAGTGCAATTACATTTTGCAGCTTTGGAGAGTCAGAAATATATTTTTGCAGCTGCCAAAACTTAATCTGCCTACAGTGGTTAGGGATGAATATTAATAATACTGCATTTATATGCCTTTTTATGCAATATTCTCTCTTTAATGTGAACTAATTCACTACAGACAGTTGCAGGCATACCCATTGTGTTAGCTCATGCTAAGCTGCCACAAGGACAGGTGCAATCTGGCCCATTACTTTACCACATAACGTTAAACCCATCTACAAACTAGACTCGCAGCGTTCCTGAGACAGTAAACTCTCTCCATGTTAGGCCTTCATCATGACTACAAAAACATTTCACCAGTGCAACGGTCCCCTCCCCTCTAAGTCAGCCTATTTAATAGAAATTCCTCACATACTTAGGATTACGCTAGCCAGCAAGTTTTAATCTTTATCAGTAATTATGTCAGTCTGTTAGTAAGATCCCTGCCAAGATCCCTGCCAAGTTACAAACTCCCTCTACTCATCCTCGACCCAGAAAGACAAAATGTACATTTTCCTGTACAGTAGTTTTTTTTTTCTTTAGGCACACAGTTTAAAACTTTTACTTCATAACTTCTCTTCTTCATGATGCCATTTTGTATTAAGTTCTTGTTGCTAGTTGAGCATCTTTGTGATGTTCATCACATTTAAGTGCACATCTTTTGTGCATATGGATCGAGGTGGTGACAATTATTCTCATTACTATTTTAAAGCTATAATTAATGTCTTTCTTTTCTAATCTGTTACTTTGTCAATAATGGATTTTTTTTTTTATACACCCGCTGAAAGACGGGACGTATCTGTGAACACCCATGGCAGGAAAACAGGTGTCCACTGAACTTACAAAACATCATGAGTAGATAGCTTATGACAAAAGTAAGGTTGGGATTGTATATGGGGGTCACTGGGGTCAAGATCAAGGTCACTGTTACTAAAAATGGAAAAAACAGTGTCCACTCAATAACTGGGTGACAACGAACAGGATTAATACACTGGGCAGAGCTCATTTTCCTATTTCCACAAGCAATTGTTATCAGTTTTTGGGAGGCTGCTTTATTTGATAAACATTCAAAAATAAAGGTACTTTCAGCTGCTACCTTCTTCACAATCAAATCCAAATCAGTGAGAAATCAGAACCAACAAGTTGTCCAAGTTTCTTGTGGGCACCTTGAAAATTAACATAAGTGTTTTACACACACACAGAGCTAATGCTGACAGTGTAGGCACATAAATATGCAGACACACTGACACATTTTAACTAACAAGTTACAGTTTAACAGCTGAGGAGCTACTAATCGTCAGTGAGTTCCTCTGTTATTATGTAATCACTAACAAAGCTATATATTTAAGACTTTTTCGAAACTATAATCCAAAGCACTAATTCTCATCCCTATTATTGGTTTACTGTCATCTCACAGACAGTCGTGCGTCCTGGATTAGCCTTCACTTCAAGCCTTTCCCTGGGCAATCATTCAATTAAAGGATTGACCGGGTGGCTGCGTGGCCTGGACAGCATGGACACATCGTCCTACATTGCCAGCTTCTGCCCTAGCCCAGAAATCCCCCGATACTTCAAAAATGTGGATCAAAATGAAGTGAAAGTGAAATTGACAAAAAACAAACACCAGCTTTTCTACCGAGTTAAAACGTCAACATTAACGACAACTAGCATTGGTTGGTCAATTGAATGAATGGCTGGACGGTGGATTAACTTTTCCCATTTAGCTAAGACCCTGTATCAGTAAGGTGTGTGTGTTTTTTTTTTTAATTAAGAAACACAACAGGATAAGATGATCATAACTATAAACCCAATTTATCTAATGATAAATCTACAGGGAAGCGCAAGCTAGGTTAGCTGTCAGGCCCACATCTTGGCTAACTGGAATGGGTGTCGCTAATTTTGCCGTATTTAAACCATAATTCAATTTTGATTAACGTAAGTAACCTGACAAACATTTGACACTGTTACACACTAGTCAACCGATGACCTGTGGTGATGTTAGCGACTTGCTAACACACATTATCAGCGAACACAGAGCAGGATGTTTCTTCGCTTGGTTAGCTCTGACCGGGTAAACAGCCACAAACTGTCCTACCTTTGGCTGTGTCAGTCGGGTACAGCTTCTCTGCTTTGTTAAGAAACTTCAACGCCTTCTCCTTATCCCCGGCTTCGAGGGCTTTCGTCGCTATATTTATACATTTTTCTGCTTCGTCTCGGTTCCCTTCCATCTTCTTTCCTCTTCCTCCCCCGGCTGTCAGCTGAACAGGTCATACCACGTGGTCAACGGCACTGACAGCAGAGTCATCAGAGTTACTGAGGCAAACCAGGGTGGTTAACCCCCCCGCCTTGTTTTGTTAGCAATGAAATGAAATGAATATTTTTGAATAGCAATATAATATGCAGACAAGTAACCACATTTAGAATGGGGATAAGGATAACTTTGATCCCTGGGGGAAATTCACTTGTCTGACACAGCTCATCTGGTATTTGTATGAGAACTGAAAAACCAGTAGAGTCTTCCAGTACTGATGGTTTTCTTTTTTTTTGTTCCATAAAGATGTTATAAAGTGGGTGATCAGAGTTGTTCAGGGTGGCTTCTAACTTTGTTAGTGTGCATTTTCCCACCACCTCTCCCAGCGTGTCCATTCCCACTCCACTTACAGAGTCAGCTTTCCTCACTAGTTTGTCCAGTCTCCTTGCATCCTTGTTTCTGATGCTGCCACACCAGCAGACTGCAGCATAGTACGGCATACTTGCCACGACAGACTGGTAGAACATTTTCAACATTTTACTACAGATGTCAAGAGATCTTAGTTTACTTAACAAAAATTCAATTCAATTTTATTTATATAGGGCAAAATCACAACAACCAGTCGCCTCAAGGCGAGATGGCTCTGCCCCTTTTTGTATAGTTTGGCTGTATTCGGGGACCAGTCGAGTTTGTCATCTACGTGTAAACTTAGATATTTATATTTTGTTACCACCTCCATGTCCACCCCACAAACCTTCACTGGCTTCATTTCCTTTGTCTTAGAGGTGTTTAATATGAGGTGGTTTTTGTGACTCCAGTTGCTGAAGTCTTTATAACAAGATCCCTATATTCAGATTCCTGTCCATTCCTGATACACACCACAAAGGCAGTGTCATCCAAGTATTTCTGGATGTGGCAGGACTTAGAATTGTATTTGAAGTCTGCTGTATACAGTGTGAAAAGGAATGGAGCCAGGAGAGTCCCCTGTGGAGCACTTGTGCTGCTCATTAATGTCCCAGAAACACAGTTCCCTAACCTGACAAATTGCAGCCTTTCTGTCAAGTAGTCTGTTATCCAGGAAACAAAGAAAGAATCTTCACCCATCTCTGCGAGCTGGTCTTTGAGTATATTTGGTTGGGTGGCATTGAAAGCGCTTGAAAAATCAAAGAACAAAACTCTCACGTAAGCACCAGATTCCTCCAGATGAGCTAGGGCTCGGTGAAGCATGTAGAGGACAGCATCATTTACACTGATGTGTTGTTTGTATGCAGGACTGCAGGAGATCAAGTCTGTCTTTGACCTCAAGTCTCAGTAGGTGTAGAATCAGCCGTTCCAAGGTTTTCATGATGTGTGATGTAAGGGCCACCGATCTGTAGTCATTTAGTTCAGCTGGGCACTTGAGTTTTGGTACCGGTGTTGTGCCAACACCAGCACAATACAGGATGTCTTCCACAGAGCCCGGCCCAAGGCATTGGTGACATATGCGGCTGCATAGGGTCCCCTGACCACTATGGGCCCCCAAGCTCACCTACATTTGTCATGAAAGGTTTGTTTTGTTTTTATACACACAGCAATGTCCTAAAAGAAAGAAGAGACTATTCTTACTGCCCAGATTTGTACAATTGTAACAATACTAATTTAATAAGTAGGCTACTTGCTGACTGACTTCCTGTTTCAGCGTGCATTCAGGTAGTTTGGGCAGACATCTGCATCAGCACTTGTGACCTGATGGTATGTCAGTTATGGCCATTTGTGGATAAAGCTACAAAATAGAAATGTCACAGAAAGGACCTGTCCCTCTGGGGCAGAGCAGAAGAAAAAGAGATTAGAGGGAGAAAAAAAAAGACAAAGGTATGTTATTATTTACATATTACAAATGGCTTATTTACTAGTCTGTAATTAGGTGCATTTGCATAGTTGTGCAAAAATATATATCTTTTGGATGAAAACAGTCCAACATGTCCAAAAGCAGGTCAAACACCCTAAATCACATATTTTCTAAAAAGTCTGTGCCCTCTAGATTGGATATGCCATGTATTGATATTTGTCCCACCCTCCTCAGTGTCATGGACATGACATAGTTTTACAATGTGTATTTCATACTGAAATACAGCTTTATCTATCCATGAAGCCAGATGACACACATCGGTTAAACTGCAGGAATGTCTTAAAGACATTAAGGCCTGGATGACCTCTAATTTCCTGCTTCTAAATTCAGATAAAACTGAAGTTCTTGTACTCAGCCCCACAAATCTAAGAAACATGGTGTCAAACCAGATACTTACTCTGGATGGCATTACTTTGGCCTCCAGTAACACTGTGAGGAATCTTGGAGTAATTTTTGAGCAGGACATGTCCTTCAATGCACATATTAATAATGTATAATACACTGCTTTGCTGAGGTGTTTTTTGGAACCTCGTAAGGTGTTCATAATGAACACAGTACGAGAGGATTTTTTTTTAACCTACCTATCCTAATGTATCTCTTTCTGTTTTCCTGCCAAAGGTAGTGCTGGTAAAACGGCTGCATGACCTCAGACGCCTGTCTCCCCTGTTTGTGTCTGTCTCTGTGTTCTTGGATGGGTGTTCTGGAACGTAATTTCATTGTATGTCTTGACGTATAATGACAATAAAAAAAAAAAAAATCATCTTCTTGAAATATTAAACAAATATATAGGCTAATTCATGCATTTATTACTTCTAGGCTGGATTATCATAATTCATTATTATCAGGCTGTCCTAAAAGCTCCCTGAAAAGCCTTCAGCTGATATAAAATGCTGCAGCTAGAGTACTGACAGGGACTAGAAAGAGAGAGCATATTTTTCCCATATTGGCTTCTCTTCATTGGCTCCCTGTTAAATCCAGAAATTAATTTAAAGTTCTTCTTTTCACATTCAAGGTCTGGAATAATCAGGCCTCATCTTATCTCAAAGACCTCATAGTACAATATCACCCCAATAGAGCACTTTGCTCTCAGACTGCTGGCTTAATTTTGGTTCACATGACCATCTCTTTATGACCACAGTGTACCCACACAGTGCTACTTGTGCCTCCCATTCTACTCTTAAGTAGAATGGGAGGCACAGCTTTCAGGCCCCTCTTCTGTGGAACCAGCTCTCAATTTGGATTCAGGAGACAGATACCCTCTCTATTTTTATGATTAGGCTTAAAACTTTATGATAAAACTTATGGTTAAGACTGGATCAGGAGACCCTGAACCATCCCTTAGTTATGCTGTAATAGGCCTAGGCTGCTGGAAGATTCCTATGATGCACTGAGTGTTTCACTTCATACACCTCTTTTCACTCTGTTTATACCCCACTCTGCATTTAATCATTAGTTATTATTAATGTCTGTCTCTCCCCTCAGCCCCAACTGGTCGTGGCGGGTGACTGTCCCTCCCTGAGCCTGGTTCTGTCTGAGGTTTCTTTCTGTTAAAAGGGAGTTTTTCCTTCCCACTGTTGTGCTTGCTCATAGGGGGTCGTTTTGACTGTTGGGTTTTCTCTGTAATCATTGTAGGGTCTTTACTTTACAATATAAAGTGCTTTGAGGCGACTGTTGTGATTTGGTGCCGTATAAATAAAATTGTATTGAATTGAATTGAAAATACATTGTTTTTCAGTGGGCTTATGTACATGAGGCTGAAACAGCAATGCATTCTAAAAAATTAATAATCAACGTTAACCCTCCAGCATTAATAATGGTTAGGTTCAGGTGATAATGAAGTGGTATGAAGGGGGCCCCAAATCAGATTTTGCTTAGGGCCCCTTCAAGGCTTGGCCTGGCTCTGCTGGTTCTGAGTATTTCAGAAACTGCTGATATGTTGGGATTTTCCCACACAACCATATCTTGGCTTTACAGAGAATGGTCCGAAAATTATCAAATATCCAGTGAGCTGCAGTTCTTTGGGAAAACATAACTTGTTGATGCCACAGAAAGGCATCAGTAGCTAAATTAACCTATAGCATACTAACCTATAACCAAGGTATGCAGAAGCATATATCTGAATGCACAACACATTAAATCTTAAAGCAGATGAAGACCACACCTGGCGCTACTCTTGCCAGCTAAGAACAGGAAGTTGAGGCTACAGTTCACATAATAGAAAAATATATAAAAACTGGAGAACTGGAAAAAGTTGCCTGGTCTGATGAGTCAATTTCTGCTGCTACAATCAGATGTTAGAGTCAGAAATTGGCATCAAAAACAAAAACATAGATTCATCCTGCTTTGTATCAACAACTCAGGCTGGAGGTGGTGTAATGGTGTGGGGGATATTTTCTTGGCACACTTTGGGCCCCTTAGCACCAACTGAGCATCGTTTAAATGCCACAGTCTATCTGAGTGTTGTTGCTGGCCATGTCCATCCCTTTATGACCATCTTCTGATGGCGAAAGGGCTGGTGAGCAGAAATTGTTGTAAAGGAGAGCTGAAGAAAAAAAAAAAAAAAATATAAACCCCAACTGTGTTGAGATTTAAGTTTTGGGCTGTTGTCTTTCCTGGTTTATGCGAGATTTATGAAAATCTCAGGTGGGAATTTTGTAATATGGGACTTTATAATTTCATTCCCCACTTTATTTTGTTACACATGTAAACAGACTTGTATTTTAAATTTTAATTATTGTCAAGGAAGCATGGTCAATTCATGTTAATATGCCTAACTACTCTTACAAGTTTTTTTTTCCCCCCTTTGGCCGCTCAATTTAGGGGTTTCCACAGCAGATCATCTGCCCCCATCCCTTCCATTCTCTTGTCACACCAACCCTCTACATGCCCTCCTTTACTACATGCATAAACCTCCTCTGTGGTCTTCCACTTTCATCCTGCTTTGTGTATTTGATCAAATATTATCTCAACTTCAGTGATCAAATGTACAAACATCTCACAGGTGCTTTATATTTTGTGTCTGTAAGTTTACAGAAATCTTCACTTAATTAGGCACTCATTGAAATTAAATTCCCTTTTACAAGAGAGACCCAGGAACACCAACACAAACAGCAGACAGGACTGAACAGCAGTAGTAATGTTTATTCTGAAAATCCCAATTACCAGCACTGAACAAATGGAGAGCTATTTACAAAAGGTCAGTTGACCTTAGATCAGGACTGGGCTGTACTTTGTTATACAGGTATGTTTAAAATACTGTGTAAGCAGCAATTATAATGGCAGACTGGGAGCATTTTTAGGCTCATTTCTTCTTTAACTGTAGATTAAATAGGTTGTATATCCATAAATACAAGCTAAAATACCGACACAGCCAAAAAATAAATAATTACATAGATTTAGCATTAAGGCCAGGTGAAGTGATGCACAGGCAGAGGTCCAAGGACAGTGTGGGCTGAAGGCAACAGACGAAACATAGTAAACTGTGTCAGGTGTAAAGCCCTTTACTGTATATCAAGTTTCATGCAATTTCTTAAGCTGCTGTACGTGATGGTGGAAGTTTGGCAGCAAAGGAACCCATGGTGTTGAGTGCTGCATGAATGCGGAAATGCAGCCTTGACTCCATGTTGTAGTTCTTGTAGTTCATCCTACAAAAAAAAAAAAAAAAAAAAAAAAAAAACACCCAAAACAAAACACTTGTTACATATTTGTGTAATATGGCATTAAGCTACTATAACCAACAGGTAGCTGCTGTTTTGCATGTGTCAGTTGGTTTGGTTGCACTTGACCCAAATTCAAAGTGTGATTACTTCCTCCCATATAAGGAAATGGACTGGCATTTACACTCAGCCACTTTATTAGGTATACCTTGCTAGTAAGAGGTTCGACCCCCTTTTTGCCTTCAGGACTGTGGCACAGATTCAAGATGCTGGAAACATTCCTCAGAGAATTTGATCCATATTGACATGATAGCATCACACATTGCTGCAGATTTGTTAGCTGTGCATGCATGATGAGACTTTCTAATTCCACCACATCCCAAAGATGATCCCTTTGAATGGAGATCTGGTGACAGTGGAAGCCAAATGAGTGCAGTGAACTCACCATCATGTTCAAGAAACCAGATTGAGATTATTTGAATTGTGTGATATGGTGTGCTATTCTGGTGAAGCAACCATCAGAAGATGGGTACACTGTGGTCGTAAAGGGATGGAAATGCTCAGCAGCAATTCAAGCTGTGGTGTTAAAACGATGCTCACTTGGTATTAAGGGGTTCAGAGATGCGCTTTTACATACCTTGGTTGTAATGGGGGGTTAATTAAGTTACTGTTAACTTCCTGTGAGCTTGAAGTAGTCTGATCATTCTCCTCTTAAATCAACAAGATATTTTCACCCAGAGAACTGCTGCTTACTGAACACTTCCTCTTTTTCAGACCATTCTTTGTAAACCCTAGAGATAGTTGTGTGGGGAAGTCCCACTAGATCAGGGATCCTCAAATCCAGGCCTCGGTAATTCAGCCATTTGAATCAGGTGTGTTGGATCAGGGACATCTAAAACCTGCAGGACACCGGACATTGAGGCCTGGATTTGAGGATCCCTGCACTAGATCATCAGTTTCAGAGTTCTACATCTGGCACCAACAACCACAACATAATCAGAGTTAGTTACCCCCCCCCCCCAAATTCTGATGCTCATTTTGAACTTCAGCAGGTTGACTTTACATGCCAAAATGCACTGAGTTGCTGCCGTGTGATTGGCTGATCAGATATTTGAATTAGCGAACAAATGAACAGGTGTGCCCGATGGAGTGGCTGGTGAGTGTATATAGCATGTTTCTAGTCTTACTGCCCACTCAAAGTGCTTCAGATTACAAGTGACAAACTTAAAAACATTTTTTAATTTGCAAATCTGGCTCATTGTTTTTTAAGGTAACATGCACATTTCTTTTTAATCCAGGAATGGGCTGAAAAGACTTACATGGCATTTTCCATTACAGCAATGGCCTTGTCAATGTCACCTTTCTGCTTGTGCAGTAAGCCAAGCTCATACATGGTAAAGGGCACCAGATAGCTGTCATGCTTGATATCACCATCACTGCAAGAAAGAAAGGGGAGAAAAAAAAAAAAAAAAAAAAAAAGTGAATATGACTGCTACACATGCCGTGGTGCTCCAGCACATCTACCATCCTGATATTGATTTTCCATCATCCTTCTTGACCTGCTCTCTCTCTCCTCTGATTCATCCCTAGTGTTGATTGGTTGCAGAGGGCTCACTTGCACGCATCCCAATAAGGCAGAGCATGGGTCATCTCACTCTCCCTCACAGCATTAATCAGTTGCTCAGTTACTTTAGGTGAGAAGTCTGAATCAGATGGCCTATGTGGGGTTGGTTTGTGATCTTCTGTTTTGTTTTTGTTTTTTTTCCAGGGCTCCCATCATCTTGTTTTTAATGTGAGATCTTGTAATTATTTATGTTTCCATTTTTAAATGTTTCTTGAGCTGCAGCATCTTATGTTCATTTGAGCCATGGCTTTGGGGACGCTAACAGAGACAAAAATTAAATTCAATCACTGTCATAAACACGGGACACCAGCATGGTTAACTGATAATGGTGAGAAGTAAGTTCACTGTGTATGCTTAATGTTTTTCTGGCTACATTTCAGTCCATTTGCACCAAGGTTTTGAGAGAAATGTGAATATTTTGAATTCATTCAAGACTGATCAACAGAACTCTAAATGACAACAATCTATGGATCACTCAAGGAAATGGAGGTTGTGAAATATAAGCTAAGGGTCATTTTATTTTAGTTTGGAAACAAGGAAAGTCACACGACTGAACAGGGATACTGCCACAGAATAAATTATTTGGGAACTAGATGAACTAACGTTTCTGCTGAGGACTTTGAGTAGCATGTGTGTTGCACTGGCATCAAGATAACCTCACCTAGAAATGACGTGATTGAAGCAGATCTCAGCTTGGATCAGGCGTCCCAGATGTCTTAAGCACAGACCCTTCAGCAGCTGGATGACACACTCATCATCCACATGGTACTCTGACGGGTCTATACAATACACAGTAAGCTTTAAGCTTCATGTCTATATAAAAAACAAAAAAAAAAAACAAAACACTGATTTGAAAATTTTCCTCACTTGGATCATTTCTGAGCTGCTCTTCTGCAATCTCTAAAGTTGACAGGATTCCTTCAGTCAGCTCGGGTCTTTTGCCTACTATTGTGAAGCCATTCCACACATACATCATTTCCTGTGGAAACAGATTGTTGTTTACAAGTGAACAACAACAAAAAGCCTAATCAGTCCACTGAAAGAATGTGTCCTCACCAAAGCAGGGACGACGAGTTTCACGGGGGTGGAAGAGGAGTATCTGTGGGCCTTCTTTGCTGCAAACTTCTCAGTTGGAATTGACTTCCCAGCAATTCTCATCCTGAGGCCCTCCACCTGCCTTCAAACCATATTTCACAGTTACTTTATTTGTAGATTTATATCAACTGAACTTATAATTATTAGTATAGTTGTTTATTTCTTTGCACACCTGAATAACTCCACCACATTTTCTTTCAGTTTGTTCACTTCTTCCTCTGGCAGCATGCTCAAGATGGCAGCTTTTGAAATACATAGACAGCCTACAAGAAAAAAAAAAAAAAAAAAAAACCTTGAAAATCTTCTAATAGAGAAAAGAAATTGGATTACACGGCAAAGGGAGACATTGTCACATTAGATACCTGGGACCATTTGTTCTCCTTGCAGAGCAGGTTGGCGTATCGATAGGCCTCCAACCAGTTTTGTTCAAAGGAGTAGACCCACATCAGCTCCCAGTAGCACAGGTGGTGAATCTGCCGCCACTCTTCCTGTGATGCAATACATGCCAGGAACTTCTCCTGGGCCTGCACAGAACAACGTCATGAGTGACAGTTCTGTAAATGCGTACAGTGAGACATCACGGTTACTTACAAATGTGAAGTTTCCTTTGAGCACAGCAATCCTTGCAGTGTAGAAAAGCATGAGGGCCCCCTGTAGAGGGGAGAAAAAAAAAAAAAAAAAAAAAAAAAAAGGTTAAAAGTTTCCATTAAAAAAAAAAAAAAGTTAGAAGTTAGGAAACCCCACAGCTTACATTAGGGAACTTTTCACTGTAGGGTTTCAGCAGGGCCTCACATTCAGTCAGGTTTCCATCACCAGTACCTTAAAGAATCCACAGAAATCACTTTCAGATTATTAACCTCCAAATGATTGACAAATGTGGTTTCTTTTAAGATTACATAGGCTATTTAAATCTAGGAAAAAAAAAAAAAAAAAACAGCAGTCTCACCCTACAAGTGTGCTCACCAAGTATCACTGTGATGTAGAGATGAAACATCAGCAGACTCAGGGTGCTGAGGATGGAGCGCAGGCTGTTGGTAGCTGCTCCCTCTCTCAACTCAGACAAACCCACTTCCTGCAAGATGTTTATTTCTTCTTTAAAACTGACAAAATTATTACACAATGACAGAACAACTTCTTCCTTGGAGTGCTACCATTTGGGGTTGCCACAGCTGACCATCTGTTTCCATCTCATCCCATCCCTAGCATCCTGCTCTGTCACACAACCCTCAGCATGTCCTCCTTCACTCCATCCATGAACCTCCACCCCACCTTTTCTTCTTCACCTCTCTTGTGCACTGACCCTTGCTTTGAATGGCTCACCTCATCTACCTTCACTACTGCTACTCCTTGCATCTTCGCCTTTCTACCTTCCTCCCTCTCATTCACACAGATGTATTCTGTCTACTGCCTTTCATTCCTCTTTTCTCCAGCTCATACCTCCACCTCTCCAGGCCCTCTTCCACCTGCTCTTCACTCTCAATGCATTTGGATGTAGGTGAGACCACCTACCCTGTCTCCAGAGAAGCCCAAAAACTCCATTAGTCTGAGGACTCTGGATGGAAGCAGAGACAGCATCTGGTAATAAAAAATAAAATATACGTAAATCAAAACAGTTACCATTACCATAAAATATCTTCAATCAAACAGTAAATCGGCAGTAATGGGAAAATGTAAATTTGTAATATTTTTGCATGAATGTCAACTCTTTGTAGCTCTCACCAGATTGAAGGATCCAATTCCCATACTGACTCCACCCCTAAAATGAATGTGTGTGCTTCTCTGTTTTTCCTCATCCTTCATGACATTTTCCATGGCCTGGCAATCCCTGGTTTGGAAAGACATCTGAATTAACGTAAATATAGCAATTTTTTAAAAATAATTTATGACGGTCACTTCCATTATAAGAGTGCTCTCCAGACTTCTTACTTGAAAATCTGGTAACTGTGTCGGATTTTCATCCCTCCTTTAATGAAGCCTATGATGCTTTCATCAAGGAATGTGAGGGCAGCTTTCTGCAGCAAGACTTCAGCATAGCACAGCTCTGCATGCATCTCCTCTGGCAATGAGAAGTGCAACATTGTGTTATGCATGGAAAACAAAGCTTTGTTTTAAGAAAAAAAAAAGAAAAAAAAAGAAAAATCTGAATCTGTACACGATTCAAACCGACTCCATGTTCTCATTTTGTTTTTGTTTTTTTAATGGTGACTCAGTGTCACAGTCATTAAATTTCATTTAAATTTATTGTGTTTCACCATCAAATTTATAAATTGGCCAAGTTGTGATGTCAGCAGATGCAGTTATTCACCCACCTTCTGTCAAATTATCAGCTGGCTGTCTGTACCAAAGGTTAGTCAGGCTTTCTATTAGTCCAGTTTTCTTCCGAAATCTAAGTTAAGAAACACGTTCACAACTTAAAGATATCCTAAAATTTTACACTTTATGATACTGTCATTCTAATTATTGAGACATACCTCTGGCAGGTCTGCAGGGCTTCTTTCAGTGACGTCATGGCAGCATCCATGTCCTTTGGATCAAAGGTCATGGCAGCCTGCATCACCAAAATGCTGCTGTAACCCATTGCATGGTACATACTTTGACTCTTCCTAGAAGACAAATGCAGCAAAGGTTTGTTTTTTCTCTTTAAGAAAAAGTGTAAATCCCCAGTGAAAATACAAACCATAACATACTATCATAATATTCCAATTTCTAAATAAAATAAAGTGAACACAGTCAGGTTGTTGTCAGAGTATCAGTGACTTACCTGGGTTTTAAAAGGGCCAATGCATCGGCAAACCTGTTGTTCAGAAAGAGATTGACAGCAGTGAAAGAGTCGTTCACTGCTGCCTCCAAATCCATTTCAGGCGATCTGAGTAAAAAGAGTCAAAAATTAATATTCAAAATCTTAATGACAAGACAAATGCTGAAGCCGGTCTACAGAAGTTTGTTCTATGACTTCACGTGCATTTTTTTAAATATGAAGGAGAAATGTATCAGTACTGCATCTCTGGAGTCTTACAATAAGTAAATGCATCATATGATACCCCACAGGATATTTCCACAGTATTCTTTAAGTTTTGTATATTAAAAAAAAAAAAAAAAAAAAAAAAAAAAAATCAATAATTGTGCATTTCATTATATCTGAATCATTGAAGTACAAACAACCTTTTGCTGCATTAGATTTTCACTTACACTGCATCCTCACTGGGCTTCTTCAAGTCCACCTGGGGGAAAATAAATAAAGCTAAGCAAAAACATGCAATCAAATCTACCAAAACATGTAATTTAGCTTTTCCATTAATTTTACTTCTGAATGAAAAAAAGATAACTTTCTACACCAGAACTGATACAAATTTTGTTGATTAAACTGCACAGTAAATGAGAGCATGTATTGTACAACCCTACCATTATAAAGCATGGTGCCATTCGCCACAGCACCATAACCAAATGAGTGAGAGGAACTATCCTCAGAGTCCTCCGAGGCTTTTCAGTATTGGTTTTGCTGTAGCCTTTCAAAACCAGGAGAAGTGAAAGTGACTGAGTGACTATTTTTTTTCTCCTAAACTTCTCTCAGTATTTTTAATGTCAGGACCATCCTAGTGACAGTTCACCTTTATTTAAAACAAATATTGATAGTGACATTAAGGTTGTAAAGCTCACTGTTCTCTCCAAAACATCGTTCCTACAGGTACCTGGGCGTTCACCTGAATGACAGACTGGACTGGAGGACCAACAGTGATGATGTGTATAAGAAGGGAATGAGCAGACTCTACTTTCTAAGGAAGCTCACATCCTTTAATGTGTGCAGCAAGATGTTGGAGATCTTCTACCAGTCTGTGGTAGTGAGTGCCATCTACTTTGCTGTTGTCTGATTGGGGGAGGGGGGGGGGGGGGGCAGCATCAGTGCCACAGATGCCAGCGGATCAACAAATTGATTCACAAGGCTGGAACCATCATTGGTCAGAATTTGGAGGCGTTTGAGTCAGTGAGGGACAGGAGGTCAGTGAACAAACTGCTCTACATCATGGACAACCCATCTCACCCACTCCACTCCACACTGCTGAGGCAGCAGAGCTCCTTCTCCCTCAGACTGATTCAACCTCACTGCCATTGAGAACACTTCAGGAAAATGAAACCCAAAATCGGAGCATTGCTACGGCAGCACAGTTTAATATCCTATAAAACCTTTAACAGCTTTTGGTAGCTCACTTGTCTAGGTGATGAACTAGTTTGGTTTCACTGGGTTGAACGCTCTAGCAGGAGTTTGTTGAACCGTGACACCTGAAAATGGCAAAAAAAAAAAAAAAAAAAGGCCCCAAAATAAATAAATAAATTAAAAAAAAAAAAAAAAGGATAGCTTAAAATCAAAATGGCTGACTTACTGTTAGATTTCAAGTATGGCTCCAAGAGACTTTTTTTGCACATCTCAGGGTGTTACATGAGCCTACAAATTTTCAGATACATAGCTGAAACATAGACCCGAGGCTGATTTTTTCTAGGTGGCGCTATGGGGCTATTTTTGCCATATTCAGTGATCAGAGTGATAAAACCTGAAAGGTTTCATCATGACAGAGACGTGTGCCAGATTTCATGACTTTGAGCTTTCCAAGCCCCTCATCAAGCTCTTTTTGTTTCATGGTGAATCTGCATGACTACAGAGCGCACCATTAAGGGAAAACTCACATCACCGTCAGGCTCCGATGTTCATTCAGACCACTTGAGGTCTTGGGTCAAACTGGAGCAGTACATCAAAGTATAAAACATGACATTTAGAGTTCACAGTAGGTGGCATTCTAACAATTTCTGACTATTGGCATATCAATGTGTTCAGGGCGGTACTCTTATTAAACCAGTGAAGTTTGGATCAGGTTGGAGAATGTGAGAGTTGCAGCATTTTTCTTTTTTTTTTTTGCTTCATGGCGAAACATCGAGATTCGCCATGCTGCCAGGGTCACGCCCTCTGAGGAAAACTCACAGTTTTCAGCACAATGTCACACCAACTCCTTAACGGTTTCCAAATTTGAGATGGTTCTGTGTGAAGAGAAAATTGACTCAAGCTGTAACTCAAACGTAAAACATGACAGTTCCAGTAGGTGGCGCTGCGACTATCATTAAATGTCGTCATATGGATGTGTTCAAGGTCGGACCCTTATCCTACTGGAGAAGTTTGGTCCAGATTAGATATTGCATGTGTGAAAGAGAGCCAATTAAAATTTCATGTGGTCGCGCCCTTAAACGTTGATTTACATTCACCGACATCTGTAGTTCACGCCTAACCTAATTCATTAAAATCGCTGACTTCCCGCTGGGTGTAGATCATCGCTTCAAGAGAACTTTATTGTGCGTGTGGACGTGTTACAAAGGTGTACCAAAATTCCTACATATACGTGAAACACAACGATGGGGCTCGTCTTTTGCAACATTATAGGTGGCGCTATAGAGCCATTTTGGAGCGCCCGTGCCCTAAACTAATAAAATACCTACATTTCCCGAAACCTGACGCGTGTGCAAAATTTCATGAGTTTTTGAACATGTGTAGGGCCTCAAAACGGCTTTTAATTTATCCCAATAAATAGCAGAAGAAAATGGATGCATGCACCCTTTAAAAGCTTGCATCTTTCATTACTCTATGACTGGGTAACAAAAAAAGTTCAAATCAAACAATTATCAAAAAAAAATGAAACGAGCTTTTAGAAGAAGTAATCCTGGTCTCCACATTAAACTGTAAGGGAACCTACCTGTCGCAGTGAACTGTCTTCACTCTCCATTTGATGTTTGAGTTGAATAAAAAGGAGTCAAAACAAGTCACTGGAAAAAAAGATTTGACGTCTTTCCCTGCAGCACATCAGCAACTCTCAGCACTGACTGTCCACGCGCGGCTGTTTGGCATTTATCAGGTAAGAAGCCGGGCCCGGGTGTGGCGAGGATTTTCAGGACCAGCCCACAAATTTGTCTCTTTCCGTCACAGGAAAGCGTCGCATGCTCGGAGATTTTCTTTTTCTTTTTCTCCCCAAAAGCTCTCCTCTTCCCGCACCAGAAATGGAGTGACACTAAATGTTTTTTACCGCGGTGAAGTTAGTTTCAAGTTGGATATTGGATATTCAAGCTCCGTGGGGTTAGCGGCATCTAGCTCACAGTTGATCCGATTCAGGGACTCAGATTTCGGCCAGCCGCTCTCTCCCGCTCCCTCCTCTCACCCGCGGAGGTTCACTTAGGGACCATCAATAAATTTCCGATCCAAACACTCTTGAGAAACAAAAATAAATAAATTCCTTATCTTGTGACCCACTGACTCAAAATCTGTGTGAAATTGTTCTACTACACTAGACAGATGAGGCACACTCATTTTCTTTCCATTTTAAGCCTTTTTATATTTTTTAGCAATTTTTTATGTGAAAAATTGAGATTTTTCTTCAATAGCTTCCAGGTCATGTGACCCACTGACTCAAAGTCTGTGTGTAATTATTCTGCTACATTAGACAAATGAGGCACACTCATTTTCTTTCCATTTTAAGCATTTTTATATTTTTTAGGATTTTTTATAGCCAAAAATTGAGATTTTTCTTCAATAGCTTCCAGGTCATGTGACCCACTGACTCAAAATCTGTGTGTAATTATTCTGCTACAATAGACAAATGAGGCACACTCATTTTCTTTCCATTTTAAGCATTTTTATATTTTTTAGGATTTTTTATAGCCAGAAATTGAGATTTTTCTTCAATAGCTTCCAGGTCATGTGACCCACTGACTCAAAATCTGTGTGAAATTGTTCTACTACACTAGACAGATGAGGCACACTCATTTTCTTTTCATTTTAAGCCTTTTTATATTTTTTAGCAATTTTTTATGTGAAAATTGAGATTTTTCTTCAATAGCTTCCAGGTCATGTGACCCACTGACTCAAAGTCTGTGTGTAATTATTCTGCTACATTAGACAAATGAGGCACACTCATTTTCTTTCCATTTTAAGCATTTTTATATTTTTAGGATTTTTTATAGCCAAAAATTGAGATTTTTCTTCAATAGCTTCCAGGTCATGTGACCCACTGACTCAAAATCTGTGTGTAATTATTCTGCTACATTAGACAAATGAGGCACACTCATTTTCTTTCCATTTTAAGCATTTTTATATTTTTTAGGATTTTTTATAGCCATAAATTGAGATTTTTCTTCAATAGCTTCCAGGTCATGTGGCCCACTGACTCAAAATCTGTGTGAAATTGTTCTGCTACACTAGACAGATAAGGCACACTCATTTTCTTTCCATTTTAAGCCTTTTTATATTTTTTAGCAATTTTTTATGTGAAAAATTGAGATTTTTCTTCAATAGCTTCCAGGTCATGTGACCCACTGACTCAAAATCTGTGTGTAATTGTTCTACTACACTAGACAGATGAGGCACACTCATTTTCTTTTCATTTTAAGCCTTTTTACATTTTTTAGGATTTTTTTATAGCCAAAAATTAAGATTTTTCTTCAATAGCTTCCAGGTCATGTGACCCACTGACTCAATATCTGTGTGAAATTGTTCTCCTACATTAGACATATGAGGCACACTCATTTTCTTTCCATTTTAAGCATTTTATATTTTTTAGGATTTTTTATAGCCAAAAATTGAGATTTTTCTTCAATAGCTTCCAGGTCATGTGACCCACTGACTCAAAATCTGTGTGTAATTATTCTGCTACATTAGACAAATGAGGCACACTCATTTTCTTTCCATTTTAAGCCTTTTTATATTTTTTAGCAATTTTTTATGTGAAAAATTGAGATTTTTCTTCAATAGCTTCCAGGTCATGTGACCCACTGACTCAAAGTCTGTGTGTAATTATTCTGCTACATTAGACAAATGAGGCACACTCATTTTCTTTCCATTTTAAGCATTTTTATATTTTTTAGGATTTTTTATAGCCAAAAATTGAGATTTTTCTTCAATAGCTTCCAGGTCATGTGACCCACTGACTCAAAATCTGTGTGTAATTATTCTGCTACATTAGACAAATGAGGCACACTCATTTTCTTTCCATTTTAAGCATTTTTATATTTTTTAGGATTTTTTATAGCCAGAAATTGAGATTTTTCTTCAATAGCTTCCAGGTCATGTGTCCCACTGACTCAAAATCTGTGTGAAATTGTTCTGCTACACTAGACAGATAAGGCACACTCATTTTCTTTCCATTTTAAGCCTTTTTATATTTTTTAGCAATTTTTTATGTGAAAAATTGAGATTTTTCTTCAATAGCTTCCAGGTCATGTGACCCACTGACTCAAAATCTGTGTGTAATTTTTCTTCTACACTAGACATATGAGGCACACTCATTTTCTTTTCATTTTAAGCCTTTTTACATTTTTTAGGATTTTTTTATAGCCAAAAATTAAGATTTTTCTTCAATAGCTTCCAGGTCATGTGACCCACTGACTCAAAATCTGTGTGAAATTGTTCTCCTACATTAGACAGATGAGGCACACTCATTTTCTTTCCATTTTAAGCATTTTTATATTTTTTAGGATTTTTTATGTGAAAAATTGAGATTTTCTTCAATAGCTTCCAGGTCATGTGGCCCACTGACTCAAAATCTGTGTGAAATTGTTCTGCTACACTAGACAGATAAGGCACACTCATTTTCTTTCCATTTTAAGCCTTTTTATATTTTTTAGCAATTTTTCTATGTGAAAATTGAGATTTTTCTTCAATAGCTTCCAGGTCATGTGGCCCACTGACTCAAAATCTGTGTGTAATTATTCTGCTACATTAGACAGATAAGGCACACTCATTTTCTTTCCATTTTAAGCATTTTTATATTTTTAGGATTTTTTATAGCCAAAAATTGAGATTTTTCTTCAATAGCTTCCAGGTCATGTGACCCACTGACTCAAAATCTGTGTGAAATTGTTCTCCTACACTAGACAGATGAGGCACACTCATTTTCTTTTCATTTTAAGCCTTTTTATATTTTTTAGCAATTTCTTATGTGAAAAATTGAGATTTTTCTTCAATAGCTTCCAGGTCATGTGGCCCACTGACTCAAAATCTGTGTGAAATTGTTCTGCTACACTAGACAGATAAGGCACACTCATTTTCTTTCCATTTTAAGCCTTTTTACATTTTTTAGGATTTTTTTATAGCCAAAAATTAAGATTTTTCTTCAATAGCTTCCAGGTCATGTGACCCACTGACTCGAAATCTGTGTGTAATTATTCTGCTACACTAGACAGATGAGGCACAGCCTTAATGCTATTGAAACGAAGTACAGTTTTATTTTCTACATATAATTTCAAATTATTTCTTTTGAACTACATTCAACAGGGTAGAAAGATTTTTTTATTACGTGCACAACAGACATTTCCAGCTGCCTCTCTTTGCCTTTTCATATTGGTTGCTTTTGATGTCTAGGCACAGGGCATGAAACCATTTGTCACACCTGTCGCACTGGATCTGTTAAAATATAACAGAAAACGTATATGTTTAGCGGTATAGTAATACAGTAAATACTCCTCTCCAGTCACACAGTAGGGTGTGTACTTGCTTGGCATATGTTATTTACGACTTTATCAGTACCTAGAGTTACTCTTTATTTATGCTTCAGATTTTCACATTGACAACTCATACTCTCACCCAGTCTGTCATTTGAGGTCCCGAAACTGGGGGCTTGTAGGCAGCACACATTGCACAGCAAGTCTGGTCATCGAACACTGTAATCAAATTAGGAAATAAACCAAATATTATGATGAATTGTATTATGAAGTTTATGTATGTATATACACACACACACACTGCTCCAAAAAATAAAGGGAACACTTAAACAACACAATATAACTCCAAGTAAATCAAACTTCTGTGAAATCAAACTGTCCACTTAGGAAGCAACACTGATTGACAATCAGTTTCACATGCTGTTGTGCAAATGGAATAGACAACAGGTGGAAATTATTGGCAATTAGCAAGACACACTCAATAAAGGAGTGGTTCTGCAGGTGGGGACCACAGACCACTTCTCAGTACCTATGCTTTCTGGCTGATGTTTTGGTCACTTTTGAATGTTGGTGGTGCTTTCACACTCGTGGTAGCATGAGACGGACTCTACAACCCACACAAGTGTCTCAGGTAGTGCAGCTCATCCAATGCGAGCTGTGGCAAGAAGGTTTGCTGTGTCTGTCAGCGTAGTGTCCAGAGGCTGGAGGCGCTACCAGGAGACAGGCCAGTACACCAGGAGACGTGGAGGAGGCCGTAGGAGGGCAACAACCCAGCAGC